>NC_079441.1:3452140-3697140 GCF_903798145.1 Danio aesculapii
AGAATAATCAACAACATAAACAGAACAAAAAACAGCATAAAAAATAAATAAATAAATAAATAAATAAAAAATAAATAAAGGGGGTTACAAAGGCCATTTCAAAATACACAAATAGTCAGACACAACATAATACAACATCATCCAGAAAGCATAAGCAAATAAATGGAGTTAAATATGAAACAAAAATAACTTACAGAGAAATGCATAGGCTCCACAATTCGACTTACTCCAGACCAATCTCACTTATAAAGAGTTACAAGTTAGCATTACTGATGTAGAACATAATTGGGCTCCAGATTTTTAAAAATGTGTTTAGTTTGTTTGTCATCCCATATCGCATTTCCTCCATGGGCAACACCAAACTTAAGCTTCTAACCCAAATTTCGAAAACAGGCACATAATCTGACTTCCAATTTTGTAAAATTATTTTCTTTGCTAATATCATACACAAAGATACTGCCTGTGATATATATTTATCTCCTATTTCTGAGGTGTCTCCGAAAATGCTCAATTTTGGATCTGGTGACAGACTTATCCCGTAGACTTCAGATATAAAATTAAAAATGCTCTGCCAAAATGAACTAATTTTATGGCATGACCAGAAAAGTCAGAATTATTTGCCCCCCTTTGAATCTTTTCTTCTTCTTTAAATATTTCCCAAATGATGTTGAACAGAGCAAGGAAATGTTCACAGTATGTCTGATAATATTTTTTCTTCTGGAGAAAGTCTTATTTGTTTTATTTCGGCTAGAATAAAAGCAGTTTTAATTTTTTTTTTATATTTTAAGGTCAATATTATTAGCCACTTTAAGCTATATATTTTTGATAGTCTCCAGAACAAACCATCGTTATACAATAACTTGCCTAATTACCCTAACCTGCCTAGTTAACCTAATTACCCTAGTTAAGCCTTTAAATGTCACTTTAAGCTGTATAGAAGTGTCTTGAAGAATATCTAGTCTAATATTATTTACTGTCATCATGACAAAGAGAAAATAAATCAGTTATTAGAGATGAGTTATTAATGCTATCATGTTTGGAAATGTGTTAAGAAAATCTTCTCTCCGTTAAACAGAAATTGGGGGAAAAATAAACAGGGAAGATAATATTTCAGGGGGCTAATAATTCTGTGCAGAATATTATGAAAATGAACATTTTCATCCATTTCTCAGTGAATATAGGCAATGTATTTTGGTGCACAGAATTATTAAACAGATGTATTTATTAAAATATTATTTTAGTCACCGAACATCTTTAGAAATTGAAAGATAATACAATTAATTGCAAGCTAAATATTGCAAAAAAATAAAAATAAAAATTGCAACCCACAAAATTTCAACAACATTTTATATTTTTGTTTGCTTCTCTTGAGTTTTGCTCTTTAAAAAAATAAAATAAAATAAAGATTTTTCCCTAACATAAATTTGAGCTACTCATTTTTAGACTGTTATTGTAAGTTATTTTGTTAGATCAGCTCCAGATTTGTCTTCAGTATTGACTAATCTAATGTATATGCACAAATATAATATTGTAGAGCTTCCTATAGAAAATATACATTGAAATGAGAGATTTTTGAGTGTGTACGTATATATGCTGAGCACTGTATGTACACCATATTGACTTTTGATGTTGAAAATTCAACTCTACAGTTTAACAAAGTGACTTTTATTGACATTTTAGTAGTTTGAAGTAATTTAATGTATCAGAAATAATATCTAGAGAAATAAGTCTGTAAAGTATCAGAAAATGGCTGCAGTTTATTAGAGGTTTTTGTAGCGTAAGATACAAATGTATTAAAATCATTAAAACTCTAAATAAAAGTTTTTTTTTTTAACTTTTCGATGTTAAAAGTTGCTGGAGAAGAAAGATTAAAGGTCCCAAATGCAACTCACAAGCAGAAATAAAAAGTAAAAAAATAAAAACATCATTCACAAAATATGGAAAACTGCCAATTTACAGTGTTTTTCATTTTTACAGTGTAGGCTACAATATTTTAGCATCCGCACTAATCACGTTAACCAATAGTAGATCTATTTCTACTCAGATTTTGCATTGACCATTAAATATTAATCATAGAGAAGAAAATGTTAGATTTTTTACCCCCCAATATTAATTATAGAGAAGAAAATGTTAGATTTTTACCCCCCAATATTAACTATAGAGAAGAAAATGTTAGATTTTTACCCCCCAATATTAATTATAGAGAAGAAAATGTTAGATTTTTACCCCCCGATATTAATTATAGAGAAGAAAATGTTAGATTTTTACCCCCCAATATTAACTATAGAGAAGAAATGTTAGATTTTTACCCTCCAATATTAATCATAGAGAAGAAAATGTTAGATTTTTACCCCCAATATTGATCATAGAGAAGAAAATGTTAGATTTTTACCCCCCAATATTGATCATAGAGAAGAAAATGTTAGATTTTTACCCCCCAATATTAATTATAGAGAAGAAAATGTTAGATTTTTACCCCCCAATATTAATTATAGAGAAGAAAATGTTAGATTTTTACCCCCCAATATTAACTATAGAGAAGAAAATGTTCGATTTTTACCCCCAATATTAATTATAGAGAAGAAAATGTTAGATTTTTACCCCCCAATATTAATTATAGAGAAGAAAATGTTAGATTTTTACCCCCCAATATTAATTATAGAGAAGAAAATGTTAGATTTTTACCCCCCAATATTAATTATAGAGAAGAAAATGTTAGATTTTTACCCCCCAATATTAATTATAGAGAAGAAAATGTTAGATTTTTACCCCCCAATATTAATTATAGAGAAGAAAATGTTAGATTTTTACCCCCCAAGTAAGTATTCAAGCACTTACTTTATGTGTGCTTCTCTTCGTTTGAATCCTGATTCCTGAATGGATGGAGAAGTAAACAACACCAAAAGTTCTTCTAGTGACCCCTCATCATCATCATCATCATCATCATCTTTGAGCAGGTTTTTTTTCTTGATTGATCATCCTGTCTTTCTTCATTTATAGCAGAAGTGCCTCCTCCTCTGCTCCCGCCTGCATCTGAGACGCGTTTCTGTGTAACTGATGACATAAAAGATGTCAAGAGCTCCGTTTCCTTCTAGCATTATCCTGATAACGGAATCTGTGTCAGCCAGTTCTGATTAATCATTACCCAAATAATAACACAGAATATGGGCCTGATATTGCATTACACAGAAGTCAGCAATAAAAGCGGCCAGTGGTAAAACAGCAGCTTTAAAGGGCACATAGTTTACCTCTTTTTTATGATTTAATATTAATATTATGGTTCTTCTGAGTGTGCCAGTTCTGAGTCTGACAGGCAGACAGAGAAAAAGCTGGAGTGAGAGGATTAGCATTCAGTCGTACATGTACGGCTCTGACACAGACCAAGCAGAGAGTACAAAATCATTTGTGTCTTTATACAGTTTTACAGCCAACTGTGTGCTAGTTTCAAGTGCCGAGTTTGTACACCGAGACTAATAACCACGCACACTGAATTAACTTTGACTGAGGCACCGGATGCGCCGCTCGAAGCCACGACACGGCACAACAGACACTCTCTGTGGCGCGTCAGAAACATGAAGTGTCCCGAATCGTCGCGCCATGCATTTTTGAATTCTTAACATAGGTTTCTGCAGCGGTCCGCGGCGCCCAGCCGTCGACTTGAGTGTACCCTGATTGAAACCTATGTTAGAATTCTAAAACGCATGCTAGTTAAGATCACAGGGAGCTTCTGGGATCGAGAGAAATGCAGACGGCTGAAGTATAAGGTAGACTCAATGAGAAGTACACATGTTTGCAAACCTACCTAAAGATACAACCAATAATTCCGATTAGAGCGATAATGTGGAGAATATTGATCTTGTGTTGAGCCCAATGAGCCCTGCATCTAAAAATAGAGCTAGCGTGTTCCTTTAGTGATATCGCTTCGACTCACGCTGAAAATGGCGGACGTGAATCAACAAACTGAGGATATGATGACGCGCCTGTCAATCAATATTGGTGGGCGGGGGGACCGCACTCTTACGTAAAGTAGCGGTCGATTTGAAAACCGCTCCAATTGGTCCACCGTTTTTTATGTTGTTAAATTGAAAATAAAGCACTGGGTGTGTTTATATCACCCCAATATGACAGTCTATACACCATACATGCACATATGTCTGTCCAAACAGCTTGAAAAGTAGATTTTTTTACCATAGGTGCCCTTTAAAACAGAATGAATATATGATGATATGATGACTGGAAGTTATAATTTAGGAACAAAGCAACAGGAGCACTGATTATATGTGATGTATATACGTGTATATAGCAAGATGTGTTTACGCTTCACTGTAAAATATCTGTAAATTAGCAGTTTTATGTATTTGGTGATTTTATTTTTTTATTTTTTCTCCAGTTTATTTGTGTTTTGAATTATTGGATTTCGATCTTTCTTTCAATTGAATCCAATTCAATTCATCTTTATTTCTCTAGCGCTTTTACAATGTAGATTGTGCCAAAGCAGCTCCACATAGAAGATCACAGTGAACTGAAACCGTGTCAGTCCAGTTTTCAGAGTTGAAGTTCAGTTATTTCAGTTCAGTGTGGTTTAATTTATACTGCTAAAAGTCCAAATACTGAAGAGCAAATCCATCGATGCGCAGCTCCACAAATCAATGGTAAAGCCAGCGGTGACAGCGGCGAGGAACAAATGCCACCAGTTGACAAAAGTGAAGGAAAAAAAACCTGAAGAGAGGCTTAGTTCTCCTCTGGCTAAACTTCTTGTTCAGAGCTGCAGTCTATTCGCTGGAGTCTGGGGAACGCTTCCAACAACTTTTAACTTTGAAAATGTAGAAAAAAAAGTGACTTTTATTGAGATTTGTAATAGTGTGCAGCAGTGGTGTAGTCCTAAAAAAAAGGTGGTGTACTATTACCCACCCAATCCAAATTTTAAAAGTATAGGCAAAGAAACGATGAATGTCAATGTTTTTTGAATCATTATCTATCTATCTATCTATCTATCTATCTATCTATCTATCTATCTATCTATCTATCTATCTATCTATCTATCTATCTATCTATCTATCTATCTATCTGTCTTTTTTCAAACTGCTTTAATCTGTCTATCCATCCAGCCACCCTTCCATCCATCCATCCATTTGTCTTTCTGTCTGTCTATCCCTTTTCAAACTGCTTCTAGCTGTCTGTCTGTCTGTCTGTCTGTCTGTCTGTCTGTCTGTCTGTCTGTCTGCTGTCTGTCTGTCTGTCTGTCTGTCTGTCTGTCTGTCTATCTATCTATCTATCTATCTATCTATCTATCTATCTGTCTGTCCTTTTTCAAACTGCTTTAATCTGTCTATCCATCCAGCCACCCATCCATCCATTTGTCTTTCTGTCTGTCTGTCTATCCCTTTTCAAACTGCTTCTAGCTGTCTGTCTGTCTGTCTGTCTGTCTGTCTGTCTGTCTGTCTGTCTGTCTATCTATCTGTCTGTCTGTCTGTCTGTCTATCCCTTTTCAAACTGTTTCTATCTGTCTGTCTGTCTGTCTGTCTGTCTGTCTGTCTATCTATCTATCTATCTATCTATCTATCTATCTATCTATCTATCTATCTATCTATCTATCTATCTATCTATCTATCTATCTATCTATCTGTCTGTCTGTCCTTTTTCAAACTGCTTTAATCTGTCTATCCATCCAGCCATCCATCCATCCATTTGTCTGTCTGTCTGTCTGTCTGTCTGTCTGTCTGTCTGTCTGTCTATCTATCTATCTATCTGTCTGTCTGTCTGTCTATCCCTTTTCAAACTGCTTCTGTCTGTCTGTCTGTCTGTCTGTCTGTCTGTCTGTCTGTCTATCTATCTATCTATCTATCTATCTATCTGTCTGTCTGTCTGTCTGTCTGTCTGTCTGTCTGTCTGTCTGTCTGTCTGTCTATCTATCTATCTATCTATCTATCTATCTATCTATCTATCTATCTATCTATATATCTTCTTTTGTGTTCAACAGACAAAAAAAGACAAACCAGTTTGGAACAAGTAAAGGTCGAGTAAATGATGACAATTAAAAAATTTTTTGGGTGAACTATTCATTTAAAAATCGACAAATATTTAAACAAATTTATTCATTTTAATCCCAATTCAATGATTTATGTTTAGGTAATAGTGAGCCCAGCAGATCCGGAGATTGTATTTAAATGTATATGGGCATATATATATATATATATATATATATATATATATATATATATATATATAGGCTCATATACATTTAAACATATATATATATATATATATATATATATATATATATATATATATATATATATATATATATATATATATATATATATATATATCATTCAGCTGATTTGTTGTGATCTTCGAAAAACTCCCGAATTGTTCTCACAGTTGCTGCGGTCGTCAGGGGGCAGGGAATGGCGCAAGTTAAACAAAAATGCACCAACTGCAACAAATTAAGATGCGAGTTAAAAACCATTTGGTATATTGTTAAAGGAGACGCTAATACATATAAATTATGGACGTTTAATCACCGAAACAAGTGAGTATACAGAAGGTATGATCCTCAGAAGTCGTATTACTCAAACAGCTCGTGGAAAAAAGTACTATATAAAAGAGTATACATGAGTATAGCAAGGACTACACCACTGGTGTGCAGTCCTATATTGAATGGGTTGGTGTTGTAGATTACGCTACAGAAACCTGCTAATAAACTGCCAGTGCATATTTTGTTATTTTACACTTATTTCTCTACATATTATTTCTTACACATTATATTATTATTTCGAATGACTAAAATGTCAATAAAAGTCACTTTGTTAAACTGTAGAGTTGAATTTTCAACCTTTACTTTACTCCTTTACTTTACTCCTTTACTTTACTCCTTTACTTTTGTGGATGAGGAAAAAGTGTTGTATGCACTCAACTGAAGACATCCACAAGCCTACATATTTATTTTAGTTTGTTAAGCGCAAAGATTCATTTTAAAACTATTTCTAAATTCAGTTCTAATTACCAGCAAATGAATAAATGAACAGTAATATTGAAGTGTGTTCAAAAACCACACGTCCTGTTCTTATGCACCATAAGGTGATGCAGACATCTCCAAAACCCCACAGGTGGACAAATCTACACATGTGTTTATTAAAACAAATATAAATATGCAGATAATAAATAATACTGCTGATAATAATAACATTAAACAAAAGCAAGTGGTCATGAATAAACTGAAAAAGCCCCCTGAGGTGAAGAAGGCAGAGGCAGAAAATTTGTGTATTGCTGTACATACTGTGTGTATTCAGCAATGTGTAAGCGTTTGGACCCACATAGGCACATAACTAATTAGTTTTGCACTAGACTTTAGAGCAGCTTTTAGTTGGTCAATGGCGCGACTTTCAATTTCAGTTCTTCAAAATAGCAACGCGCCAACCAGGGGCGTCGCTAGACCCAATTTACTGGGGCACGTGCCCCAGTAAACATCGCCAGTGCCCCAGTAAATGCTTTGAGGTATCAATTACTTCTTATGCAACTGTATTTATTAAGAGTGGTAATTCCGAAATAAAGACGTTGCGCTCTATATTCAACTGAATCAACGCTGGTGAAATAATGTAGTTTAATCAAAAAGCAAACTGACGCATCTCTGCATGTGCGCAGGAGAAACCAAACCTGCGCGCCTCACACAGCCCTCCTGCTATGCACTCTGCTCTTCTCCCGGTGCAAGTCCCGGTTGCTAACACGCATGCCGAAAAAAACACCCGCTGCTCACACATTGCAAAACTGGCATTAACAGTCTTTTATGCGGAGGTGTCGGCACGCAGTCGACAAAACTAAAGTTGAAATAAAATGATGGTGATCTTTACTATGCATGCTTACTCATAGATTTTTTGTATTAAGCAAGTTACGAGTCAGGGAGGTAAAACTTAATAAACCCAATTCTCTGCCACGTGTCAAGTGTCAAGTCAAACAGATAATTCTATCAAACATATTTTTTTGTATTCAATAGAATTGTCTATATAATTTCATTCAAATTAAATCAATATTCATGCATTGAATATTGAATATTTATATTCAATATTGAATATTTAGAATAATTATTGTATAATAACCGTGATACTTTTATTTATTTATAAGAAATATTTTTGTGCACATATAAATACATATACTTTTTTTTTTTTTTGAGGGGGGCGTGCCCCAGTAGAGCTTTATATCTAGCAACGCCCCTGGCGCCAACAACATCCTGTTTGTATTCAGCAATGTGTAAGCGTTTGGACCTGCATACAGTGTAAAAAAATATATTATAAATTATAAAAATTACATATGTTTTTATGTTACCTTAACTTAATAAGTTAATCAGGTTTGAACTATTTATTTTAAGCTGTACAAAGTCTAACTTAATATTTTTAGTCTGTTGTACATTGATATAACTTGAAAAGTTCATTTGATTCAACTAAAGGTAGCAAGATTTTTTTTTTCAGTGTAGGCGCACAACTAAAGTACTCTGCGCTGAACTTTAGAGCAGCTTTTACTTGGTCAATGGCGTGGTTTATTTCAGTTCTTCAAATTAGCAATGTGCCAACAATGCGCCTTCTGTGCCCACAAACCTCCGTTTTAGACCAGCACACCCATGAGTCAACCAAAAAGTTGCCCAAATGGATTTGCGTGGTGCAAAACGTGAAAATTGGGGTTGCGCTGGTCTGAAAATAGCAATAAATTTCACCAACCATGTCTTGCACCTTATTGCGCCGGGTGTATGCTTTACGTGGAGCTTTACATCACAATTAAAACATTTCAAGTTTATTATACATAACATTTTGATTGTAATGCATTGAAAATGTTTAGTTCAGTCAACTAAATGTGTTTAATTAGATTCTGTTGAAATGTTAGTAGCATTAAACTTAATTTTTTTTGTTTCAACATGACAGAATTAGAGGCGATGCAGTGGCGCAATATAGTGCTGTCGCCTCACAGCAAGAAGGTCGCTGGTTTGAGCCTTGGCTGGGTCAGTTGGCGTTTCTGTGTGGAGTTTGCATGTTCTCCTTGCGTTTGCGTGGGTTTCCTCCTGGTGCTCCAGTTTCCCCCACAAGTCCAAAGACATGGGGTAAAGGTGAATTGGGAAGGCTAAATTGGCCATAGTGTATGAGTGTGAATGAGTGTGTGAGGGTGTTTCCCAGAGATAGATTGCGGCTAAAAGGGAATCTGCTGCGTAAAAAAAAAAAATGTGCTGGATATGTTGGCGGATTAATAAAGGGATTAAGCCGAAAAGAAAATGAATGAATGAATGAATGAATGAATGAATGAATGAATGACAGAATTAGCTTTTTTAGGGCAACGAGTTTCCATTTTTCAGGTTCAATCAAACTGTAGGATCTTACAGAGCGGTCACTTTGTATTATCTTTTCCAGAAACTCCTTTCACAAACATTTTGTAGACTTTACGGGCTCGAGGTCTTGTGTTGACTTGTGTAAAGACTCCAGTGGTCTTTGATAGGAAACTCCTGTGTTTAAAGCAGCAGTGAATAGGCTGTTATATACACACACTCACACGACTGAATAAAAACTTTATCTCCAGCGATTTGTTGGCTAACCGCTCATTACTGACTAACTGGGGTAATCATGGGTTGAGCTGGCAGCATTTCCCATTAAAAAGAGGCATGTAAGACTGTACTGATCATTCCTGGAATTAACAACGACAGTGAAAATATGGTCCAAGATTAATGTTTTGCAGAGATTTCATGAGTGAACTTCATTTCATTGTCGCATAAAAGGTTTAATAAGAACATTTGATTAAATCTGGACATCTGCGTTCACACGTTTATTTCAACTTGAGAGCAAATCACTAAAATGGACGCTAAATAAATATTGGGTTCTTTCAACCCACATTGGCTAAAATATGGACAAATATAAACATCAATAATGGTGGAATTAATACTCAGTGACAACAAATGACAGTGATTGTCATTCAGACTCATTTTAATTGTCTTAAATGAAAAGTATTGTCATTTGAAGAATTATTATCAACTGCATTCTAGAGTAAAATAAATATGAACAATGTTTTCCATCCCATACATAACAGACACTGTTAATTATAAATGTAATATATTACAATCTGTCTTCATTCATTCATTTACTTTTCAGCTTAGTCCCTTTTATTAATCAGGGGTCACCACAGTGGAATGAACCGCCAACTAATCCAGCAAATGTTATTACGCAGCGGATGCCCTTAGAGCTGCAACCCATCACTGGGAAACACCCATACACTCTTGCATTAACAACACATACACCACGGCCAATTGAGTTTATTCAGTTCACCTATAGCGCATGTGTTTGGACACTGGGGAGTAAACCGGAGCACCCGGAGGAAGCCCACACCAACACGGGGAGAACATGCAAACTCCACACAGAAATGCCAACTGGCTCAGTGAAAGCTCGAACCAGCGACCTTCTTTCTGTGAGGCGACAGCGCTACAGCGTCGCCCTATAATCTATCTTAATATTAAAAAAATAATAATAACTGTTTCACAGTTGTTTTCCTAAACTAACACATTTATTTACTTTAAAAAGTGACTAAAGATTCAAATATATTGTATTTAGACAAACCCAAACGTTTCATTAAACTCAATTTAGTTTAAAAAATTAACCCAACTGCTGGTTTTGTCAATATTTTACACCAAACTGGGTTGATTTTTTTATAAACAAACAATATTTCAAAAATAGTCTGAACAGCACTTCTTAAAGCAAGTGTGTTAGTATTATTACTGAACCATTTATAGCTCCTAAACTCTGGAATAGCCTTCCTGATAACGTCCGAGGCTCAGACACACTCTTCCAATTCAAAACTAGATTAAAGACCTATCTGTTCAGTAAAGCATACACTTAGTGCACCACTTAGGGGGCTTCCACACAGGTTCTGCATCTTGTTGATATAGACTATGAACAGCAGCTACGCTAATTATTTTCTTTATTCTCCATTTCCACCTGGGGATACTCTTCCCGAGGCCCTCAGACTATGCAGAGTCACTGATTCGATCCAAGACCAACCACGAGATGATCCCAAGGTTTCCATATCCTGGACCAGGCCGTATCCTGAGCAGCTACTGTGGTGGTCATGGAGGAGTGGAGAACATGAGACTGTTTCCTATGACGCTCCAGAGACAGACGAGTCTTCGCTAAGGCCAGCTTCCAGTCTCCGCCACTGAGACTGCAGCTCTGCACAAGACGTTTGGCCAGCGGAGAAATTAAAATGATCGTGCCCAACTGAGCCTGGTTTCTCTCAAGGTTATTTTTCTTCACTTCCGCCTTTAGTGAAGTTTTTTTTCCCTCTCCGCTGTCACCACTGGCTTGCATGGTTCAGGATCTGTAGAGCTGCGCATCGTTGGATTTGCTCTTCAGTATTTGTACTCTCAGTAGTGATTATTAAACCACACTGAACTGAGCTCAACTGAACTGAACTTAAACACTACAAACTGAACTACACTGTTCCTATTTACTGTGACCTTTTATGTGAAGCTGCTTTGACACAATCTACATTGTAAAAGCGCTATACAAATAAAGGTGAATTGAATTGAATTGAAACCAGAACAAACATATAGCCTTATGAAAGCTGTGAATTATTGTCAAAATGCTGATATTTAAATCAAAATAAAATCTTATTGATAATGATTAAATAACAATAATTTGAATCTGATATAAACTATTTGACTTAATTTGATATGAATTAATATGAATTTAATTATTCATATTAGTCCTATCAGGGTTCAACGCTAAGGATTTTTTCTACTGATCCATTCGGGCCAGTGGTTTAGATTGTTACTTGCCCTACCAAAAAATAGCTATTTTAGCCACATTTTTAAATTATGTGTCAAAAATAATGTCTGTGAATCTAGAATTTAAATATTTAATAAAGGTTGAATGTATAATGAGCAAAATTCAAAGTGTTATCCAAACAAGAGCAGTATAGAAAATGTCAAACTGACGGCAAATTGTGCAAAACATCTTACTTCCTTTTTTTTGTCGTGTTGTTCCCATGGAAATGTCAAACGTTACAATATATAACAAAACATACTGCATAACATTGTATATTAAAGATGGGGGCAGGTTTGGTTTGGTACGCACACACACACACACACACACACACACACACACACACACACACAAACACACACACACACACACACGCACACACACACACACACACACACACAAAATGGTACTCTGGCAGACACCAAGCTTTTGAATGGCATAGTGTATAATGTTACAAAAGCTATTTTTATGCTAATAAAATACTTACCTGTTAAACTTTGTTAATAGTAATAATAATAATAATAATTAATAATAATAATAATAATTAATAATGATGACAATAATAATCATCATCATCATCGTAATCATAATTAATAATAATGACAATGATAATAATGATAATAATAATAGTAATAATAATAATAATTAATAATAATAATAATCATAATTAATAATAATGATAATAATAATAAATAATGATAATGATGACAATAATAATACTCATCATCGTAATCATAATTAATAATAATGACAATTATAATGATAATAATAATAGTAAAATAATAATATTAATAATAATAATCAGAATTAATAATAATGATAATAATAATTGATAATTATAATAATAATGATAATAATAATAATGATAATGATGACAATAATAATAATCATCATCATCATAATCATAATTAATAATAATAACAATAATAATGATAATAATAATAGTACAATAATAATAATAATAATGAAAATAATAATTGATAATGATAATAATAATAATAATTATTATAATAATATTAATAATAATAATTATTATTATTATTATTATTATCATTGTTATTGTTATTATTGTTAATTATTATTATTATTATTTTATTATTATTATTATTATTAATATTATTATCATTATTATTGTTATTATTAATTATTTATTTATTTATTTTTTGTTATTATTTTAGTATTATGTTATTATTAACATTAATAATGTTTTTGAACAGCAAATCAACATATTAGAATGAGATTTGAAATAACAGGAATACATTAGCCTACATTTTAAACTATATTTTTATTTGATTACAAAACAGAACGAGAAAATAGTTATAACAAATAGTAAGAGTATATTCCGTCAATATTACAATTTATATAAAACAATAATGACATGAGAATCGCGAGATATAATGTGAATGACCATACAGCATGCAGCCTCCGTGCTCAAAAACTACACACTACACTGTTTTTAAAATTTTATTATGAAATATTTACGCGTGTAAAACATGTTTTGTATGATTTAACATATACATTTTAGCATGATTTATCATATTGTGTTTTCTTTTTTCTCTCAGGTCACGCGCATATGCCTCTGCTCTGTCATAAAAACAGCGCGCGCCAACATCTATTATTAGTCTATTATCAACACATAGACACAAAACAAACAGGCTGCCGTCTAATATCAACGCAGATCGCCTCATATTATGAACATTAATCATCATTTTATCAGTCAGTTAGGTTTTGTTTTCTGTTCCAGCACTAGAGAAGTGGCGGTAAACACTGGAAGAGCGCGGGATTGTACTTTCTTCAATATTCTCGAGCAGATAGCGGTGAGTCTGCGGAGGTTAAACTGTAATCAGCAGTGTTTTTGCACAGTCATTTCTCATGTTTCCGAGTTTTCTTGTGTCAGTCAGAGTCAACAGTTTCAGCGGGGTCACCTCTGATATAATGACCGTGATAAAGAGCAGCTCATAGGACAATGGCGCTGAATAAAACCTCATTTTCTTTTCTGAAATAACTAGCAAAGGAAATTACTTATTAACTTGGGAAAGGATAAAACATATGTCGGGCCGTGTTGTTAAAAGTGTATGCGGTTCTGTAGCACATACACTAATGAAAATGTGTACTAGCCTATTAAAAGTGTGTTTCAAAAGACTCTATAGAGCTAAACATACATTTTAGGACCGAGAAATGTGTGTGTTTATATTCTGTGTATAAAATGTTCAGTCCTTGTGGATGTGTTTGAGTTGATAATACTCAATGTAATAATATGAGATAGTATTCGTTCCAAATTTTGAATAAAAATGAAAATTAGAGCCTTTATTTTGCATAAAATAACAAAAAAGGTGGCACCAAAGCCACTGAGAAAAACTGTAATAGTGTAATACTTTAGTAACATTACCCAAAACTATATAGGGCATATATTTTGGTACATTGGACCAAAACAGATTTATTAAAGGGATATATTTATTAAAATAATGTTATAGTCACTGAACATCTTTAGAAATACAAATAAAATACATTTAAATTTATGCAAAATACTGAAAAAAAAAATACAAACTTCAATTTTTTTTTAATTTTGTTTCTTTCGATTTTTCCTCTTTTTAAAATCTGTATTGAATATTCGTCTCTAACATATAAATTTGGCCTGTTAATGTTCGGAGCATTATTGTAAGTTATTTTGATACATTTGCTCCAGATTTGGTAACAGTCCTGACCAATCTAATTTATATTCACAAATATAATATTGTGAAGACTTGTAGAAAATATTAATTTAAAAGACAGATTCGTGAGGGATGTTATGCTGAGTACCATATACATTCACTGAGAAATGGACCAAAATACTCATTTTTAAAATGGGAAGTACTCATTTATGCCGAGTTCTTACTATCTGTCTCTCTCTCTGTCTGTCTGTCTGTCTATCTATCTAACTGTCTGTCTATCTATCTATCTATCTATCTATCTATCTATCTATCTATCTATCTATCTATCTATCTATCTATCTATCTATCTATCTATCTATCTATCTGTCTGTCTGTCTGTCGTTCCGTCTATTCATCTATCTATCTATCTATCTATCTATCTATCTATCTATCTATCTATCTATCTATCTATCTATCTATCTATCTATCTATCTATCTGTCTGTCTGTCTGTCTGTCTGTCTGTCTGTCTATCTGTCTGTCTGTCTATCTATCTATCTATCTATCTATCTATCTATCTGTCTGTCTGTCGTTCCGTCTATTCATCTATCCAAATATCTATCTATCTATCTATCTATCTATCTATCTATCTATCTATCTATCTATCTATCTATCTATCTATCTATCTATCTATATCTGTCTGTCTGTCTGTCTAACTGTCTGTCTGTCTGTCTGTCTGTCTGTCTGTCTGTCTGTCTATCTATCTATCTATCTATCTATCTATCTATCTATCTATCTATTTACCTACCTACCTACCTACCTGTCTGTCTGTCTGTCTGTCTGTCTGTCTGTCTATCTATCTGTCTGTATGTCGTTCCGTCTATCTATCTATCTATCTATCTATCTATCTATCTATCTATCTATCTATCTATCTATCTATCTATCTATCTATCTATCTATCTATCTATCTATCTATCTGTCTGTCTGTTTGTCTGTCTATCTATCTGTCTGTCTGTCTGTCTGTCTGTCTGTCTGTCTGTTTGTCTGTCTATCTATCTATCTATCTATCTATCTATCTATCTATCTATCTATCTATCTATCTATCTGTCTGTCTGTCTGTATGTCATTCCGTCTATTCATCTATCCAAATATCTATCTATCTATCTATCTATCTATCTATCTATCTATCTATCTATCTATCTATCTATCTATCTATCTATCTATCTATCTATCTATCTATCTATCTATCTATCTATCTATCTATCTATCTATCGTTCCGTCCATTCATCTATCCAAATATCATTCTATCTATCTATCTATCTATCTATCTATCTATCTATCTATCTATCTATCTATCTATCTATCTATCTATCTATCTATCTATCTATCTATCTATCTATCTATCGTTCCGTCCATTCATCTATCCAAATATCATTCTATCTATCTATCTATCTATCTATCTATCTATCTATCTATCTATCTATCTATCTATCTATCTATCTATCTATCTATCTATCTATCTATCTATCTATCTGTCTGTCTGTCTGTCTGTCTGTCTGTCTGTCTATCTAACTGTCTGTCTGTCTATCTATCTATCTGTATGTCTAACTGTCTATCTGTTTGTCTGTCTGTCTTTCTATCTATCTGTCTGTCGTTCCGTCAATTCATCTATCTATCTATCTATCTATCTATCTATCTATCTATCTATCTATCTATCTATCTATCTATCTATCTATCTATCTATCTATCTATCTGTCTGTCTGTCTGTCTGTCTGTCTGTCTGTCTATCTATCTGTCTATCTATGCCAACAGTGACTTAAAATAATGACAAGCCACTAGTATTAAATGTACCACATGTCAAAATATTAATATATTTTGTTACTGGTTCACATATTGATAAATTTTTTTAACTGAATGATTTTACCCTTTAAACAGGTTTCCAATGTCTCAGTTTAAAACCAGAGTGACAATAGAGAAAAGGGAGTCAGACAAGAAAACACTTCCCCAGCCTAGCTCTTCTTTAAAAGCCAGACGAGAAGAAAGAAAAGAGAAAGAAGCTGGAAATCCCATCACATCCTCAGCTCTGAAGAGAAACAGAGAACAAAACTCAACTCCACCCACTTTTAGAAGACCTCCCCCTGTTGAGCCCCTTTTTGACCCAGAGCTCCGCCCATTTTTGCTTTCCACCCACTGCGATGCCCTCTTCACATCACTGCGAGGACTCAAGGCGGAGGGGCTTTTGTTGGATTGCAGTTTAAATCTCCTAGGCCATGCCCACAAGGCTCACAGATTAGTGCTCGCTGTTGTCAGTCAGACTGCGGAGGCATGGCTGTTTTCTGGAGAGGCGGGGCTTCAAGAGCTGGATGTGGATGGAGGAATGGTGACTCCTGCTGGACTGGAGGCTGTACTGGACTTCTGCTACACTGGAGAAATGAACAGAGGAGAAACTGAGGAACTGCTGGATGCCTGCAGGGGGTTGAGGGCTGAGAGACTGCTGAGATTGTGTGGAGGAGATTCAGTTTCATTCAGTTCAAGAGAAGAGAGAGAGAGGAGTTTGCAGCTCATCCGAGCACTGTGGGAGAGGAATGTTGGCTGTGATGTCATCATACAGACTGACAGCAGCGACCGTTTCCCTGGTAACTATAGCATCTCCTTTGTCTTTAATGTTTTGAGAAGAAAATAAGAAAATAATCCAAGTTTATAAATATTTTTGTCAATGTGAAATTTAATGTGTGCACATTAATATATATATATATGAGCAGTATTACACGAATATCGGCACTGGTGAGAGGCATGCATTGGCTTGAGGCTGCACGTCGAGTGCCTAAGTGATGATATACAGCCATATCGCCCAGCTACAAGTGTGATATTGCATTTTTACAACAGTTTGACAGCATAATTGTGTATATAAAAAAGAAAATCAAACACAGAGAGTCTCAAAATCCCTTTTGTATTAGGAACTACTTTCTTCCGCCATTCATTCACGTCTGCAGCTGACGTCAGAACAGCAGGAACTGTTGCTCATTCACCAACGTCACTGTAGAGCTAGTGTTTGAATGATTCTCTAGCGTAATGTCTAAAGTGATGACAAAACAGCTGATTTTGCTCACATCTTAAAATTATAACACTGAACGGCATGAAATGCCATCAGTTTACAGAAATTTCCCAGTATTTCTCTGTTGCAATCGGGAGATCACAATAACTAACCTTGAAATAGCCAGAGCATAGCAAACACTAGCAGTTTAAGTGGTATAAATACAGCAATACAAAATACAAAAGAGAGAGATTGACTTAAAATGTCATTTACATGATTTATAATGATGTGATCAGCTGTAGTTTAACACTTACATTGAGAAACGCTGAGTTTTTCTCCCTGTAAGGACTTATCATCAACCGTCAATTTCTTTGCTCTGGTCAATGACTGGCTGATGGCGGACGATGCACTGAATCTCCGACATTATAAATATTTAAAATAGGCACTATCCTTATAAATACACTGCATAGTTGCAATCTAAGCCACTAGATTCGAAACTAAAACAAGCCTCAAAAGTATATTATGTTGTACATCAGCAGCAATATTTGTTAAACAGTAGAGTGCCCTGTCCTTGTCACTGTATGTGGGCGGAGTAATGAACAAGGATGAAGGGTTAAGAAGCTGTACTAGTGCTGTTGTTGCAGAATATCGCACAGCTATCAGCCAATCAGATTCAAGAACCAGACAGAACTGTTGTATATATATATATCAGCCATGTCAATGTCAATGTCAATATATATATATATATATATATATATATATATATATATATATATATATATATATATATATATATATATATATATATACACACACACACATATCTCGGAATTAATCTAGATTGGCTCATTTGAATTCTGCCGAAGGCATTCAGAATATGTGTACTACCCAAATGATAAGTCTTTGAGAACTGGTTTCTCAA
Organism: Danio aesculapii; assembly: GCF_903798145.1. Lineage (NCBI taxonomy): Eukaryota > Metazoa > Chordata > Actinopteri > Cypriniformes > Danionidae > Danio > Danio aesculapii. Next base: position 3,470,514 of record NC_079441.1, read on the forward strand.
GCCAGGTGACGCATTAGACCAGGGGCTCATCTCCTGTTTCCAAAGTGCATCACAAACTGCTTGAGAAACTGTTCTACTATGATAATTGGTGATGAAAATAAATGATGTTCAATAAGATGTGCTTGTGTTTACTAACTGTTTATTCAGCTAAGCATGAACTTTGAACTGTAGACCTACATAAGCTCCAAACAGCGATTTTTCTTTACCTTTATCCTAAAGTCATAACTGAACTGAACAGAAATGGCATTAAGACATGTGGAGTATGCAGATATTAGTGACATTATTGAAGTAAACACCACAACTTTTCGCCATATTTTCTGTCAAGATCCACACACGCAGCTGTCAGTAAAGGACCGCACAGACATACACAAACACACACACATTGCAAAATGCAGAAGTTTTTTCTTTACATTCGGCATGCGTTAATAAATTCCATAACACTCTCACCAGTCCTTACTCCTTATTTGCGTCTAATACCCCAGTTTGTCACGGGGCATAAATGAAATGTTCATGAGTGAAAGTGAAACTGCCGAACTGCAGTTAAAGTAAGACATCCTGCTGATTTGATTCAGAAGGGCACTTTGTTTGTCAGACGGCTCCCTGGTCAGGTATACATCCGCGCTAAACTATCAAGGTGAAAGTCATCATAGCTTGCGTAGAATAGACCCAGCTCCAAACCAACTTTGAGAATAGATTAACGCGATATTTTTTTATAGCGCGATAAGAGTCTCGCGTTAACGCAGCAAGTTAATGCAGCACGTTAATGGCCCAGCACTAATATATATATATATATATATATATATATATATATATATATATATATATATATATATATACATACACTTTATATATAACTTTTGAGATGGGTTTGACATGGTTCACTCACTAGCTTAAAAAGCAGCATCTACTCACTTCTTAAAAAAAAAATCCACTAATCACTTTAAAAACAACAGATTTACTCACGTTTTAAGTAAAATCAACTAATCACTGTAAAAACAACAGGTTTACTCACTTTTTAAAGTCAACCAATTGCTTTTTACAGTGTAAAAGGGTAACAAAAACCTCAACATTGGCAAAAATTTATGTTATCGCACTTAATCATCCATATTATACTTTTTGTTGCATATGCTATAAAAAATGCTAGGTTTCACACAAATCCTTCAGGTGGTCCAAACACAAAATGATTAAGTTAAAGTCAACATGAACCAGAAGTTGTGACTGTTTTTTTTCTTATTGATGCAGTGCCTAGAGAATATATTAAATGAGAATATTAAATGACAACACAGTGGGTGAGGCTTGTTTTTTTCCTACTGTGAACTGATTGGATGTAGTAAAGTAGGCATTTCATTCAGAAAGATCTGGAAAAGGGTTTGGGGAGAGTTATTACAACCTAACAGACTCTTCCTCGTCACCGTTTCTGTTTGTTGTCATAGCAATGTCAAAACTGACAGCTGGAGGGCGTAGTTAAGTGTGTTTGCCCCGCTCAATACATCAGACAGACTCAATCTAAGAATTTAACAAAACAAACAGGAAGTGCATTTAAGAACTGTGTTGTTTCAACTCATTTTAGGAAGTAGTTTGAACAAGGAGCAAGTCTTTTTTTGTGAGTGTATTTCCCCATGGTTTCTCTCCTCCAGCTCATCGTGTCATATTAGCAGCCGGGGCGGACTACTTTCGTGCTCTGTTCTGCGGTGGGTTACGTGAGTCTGGAGCAGATGTGGTGTCACTGCACGGCGTTTCGTCCTGGATTCTGCGTGATCTGCTGGGTTTTATCTACTCCGGCCGGCTGAAACTGAGCAGCACAAACGTGTGGCATCTGACAGAAGCAGCGGCACAGTTTCAGCTGCAGGGGGCGATGGAGCTCTGCTTAAACTTTCTGCAGGACAACATGGATGAAAACTCTTGCCTGGACATTCTGGCTCTGGCTGAAGCCTACAGTCTGAAGGATCTGGCCAAACGGGCAGAGGATTATGTTTTAGCCCATTTTCAGAGGGTCTCTGAGGGGGAAAAGTTTAGGGATCTGCCCTGCACTCAGCTGAAGTGTTTTCTGGACAGAGATGCACTCAATGCAGACAGTGAGGTGAGTAAAAAAATAAGTCCCTAACTGGCCACTTTATTAAGTACACCTGTCCAGCTGCTCATTAATGCAAATTTCTAATCAGCCAATCTCATGGCAGCAACTCAATGCATTTAGGCATGTAGACATGGTCAAGACGATCTGCTGTAGTTCAAAGCGAGCATCAGAATGGGGAAGAAAGGGGATTTAAGTGACTTTGAATTTGGCATGGTTGTTGGTGCCAGACGGGCTGGTCTGAGTATTTCAGAAACGGCTGATCTACTGGGATTTTCAAGCACAACCATCTCTAGGGTTTACAGAGAATGGTCCGATAAAGAGGAAATATCCAGTGAGCTGCAGTTCTGTGGGAGCAAATGCCTTGTTGATGCCAGAGGTCAGAGGAGAATGGCCAGACTGGTTCCAGCTAATAGAGAGGCAACAGTAACTCAAATAAGCACTCGTTACAACCGAGGTCTGCAGAAGAGCATCTCTGAACACACAACATGTCCAACCTTGAGGCGGATGGGCTACAGCAGCAGAAGACCACACCGGGTGCCACTCCTGTCAGCTAAGAACAGGAAACTGAGGCTACAATTCACACAGGCTCACCAAAACTGGACGATAGAAGATTGGAGAAACGTTGCCTGGTCTGATGAGTCTCCATTTCTGCTGCCACATTCAGATGATAGGGTCAGAATTTGGCCTCAACAACATGAAAGCATGGATCCATCCTGCCTTGTATCAACGGTTCAGGCTGGTGGTGGTGGTGTAATGGTGTGGGGGATATTTTTTTGACACACTTTGGGCTCATTAGTACCAGTTGAGCATCGTGTCAACGCCACAGCCTACCTGAGTATTGTTGCTGACCATGTCCATCCCTTTATGACCACACTGTACCTTTCTTCTGATGGCTACTTATAGCAGGATATCGCACCATGTCATAAAGCGCGAATGATCTCAGACTGGTTTCTTGAACATGACAATGAGTTCACTGTACTCAAATGGCCTCCACAGTCACCAGAACTCAATCCAATAAAGCACCTTTGGGATGTGGTGAAACCGGAGATTTACATCATGGATGTGCAGCCGACAAATCTGCAGCAACTGCGTGATGCTATCATGTCAATATAGACCAAAATCTTTGGGGAATATTAACTGTACCTTGTTGAATCTTTGCCACAAAGGATTAAAGCAGTTCTGAAAGCAAAAGTGGGTCCAACCTGGTGCTAGTCAGGTGTACCTAATAAATTGGCTAGTGAGTACACACAATTACAATTGCTCATTTCGGGAAGAACACCTGCTAATGTACTAAGCATGTCAAAGTTCCTTATGTAGTGACTGAATGTTTGCAGATAGATGTTTTCAGAGCTGTGGTGAACTGGGTCCAGGAGGATAAACAGCACAGACTGTCTGATCTCCCAGGATTGATGCAGAGCGTTCGCTTTCCTCTCATGAGGCCTGAGGAGCTGCGGGAGGTACAACACTTCTGCATGGACAAACACACACTGTTCATGTCTTCACACCTATGAAAATCTCCTGTTCAGGTGCAGGAGTGTAAGCTGATGCTCAGGTGTGCAGAAGGAAAAACAGCTCTGGATGTTGTGAAGAATCTCCTGCGTGATGATCGGAGATTGTTGGACTGCAAGCCACGCACACCAAATCAGGTAAATCACTGATAGATGGGCTTCATTAAAGGCGGTCTATTATGCAAAAATCACTTTTATAAGGGGTTTAAACACAGTTGTGTGGCAGCAGTGTGTGAATATAACCAGCTTTTAATGATAAAAAGTTTTAAATTCTACTTTTGATAGTCAGACTTGAAAATAACAGTCTGCAGAAACACTTTGATTTCCATTCTCCATTTGTATGATGTCATCAGACGGGGAAAACCCCATCCAACAGGGACAATCTCTCCCTCATTAGCATAGGACATTAGTCTTGATTTTGAATCTGCCACTATGCTGACTCACAGGCATTTGTAGCTCCGCCCTCTTTTGAAAAGAGCGCAATCTCATTTGAATTTAAAGTGACAGTCACCAAAATAACACATTTTGGATAAAAACCTGAAAGGGTCAGTTTCAGAGAGTCAAGCTTTATTTCCGCTGTACATGACAAATGACCAAGCGACAGATCCGAATTGAGCTGTGGATCCGCTAAAATATTTGAACTCCTGCGACTAGACCGTATGCGACTGGCTGACCGTATGTGATGTATTTCAGTGTTGTCCAAGCAGGTCCATGTGTGCGAGATGAGAAATAGAATTTTTTTCGTTATTTTTTTAGTTAGAAAAAAGTCTTTGTTAAAAAAAATACATTTCTATTCATAAATGAGTAATAAAACATATTATTTTTTATGTTGTCTCCACATTCCCTCCAATTGTCTATGAGTTTCTAGTATTCATTCATTCAACCATGGTGAACCCACGGAGAATAAAGGCTCTGGCTTTTGCACTCCTTTATTTCTGACACCACGAGATTAGCTCTCCTATGGTGCACGACAAAACTGAAAATTGTTTGCGACTGCCACAAGGTGGCGTATTTCGACAGTTGTGTCCAAATGTCGTGTGCAGTGGAAAGGCGGCTTTAGAAAACATTATTTGTGAGGTATTTTGGGCTGAAACTTCACACACACACACACACTCTCTAGGGACATTAGAAACTTATTTTACATATTGTAAAAAGGAACATAATAGGTCACATTTAAAAGGGTCATGAACTGAGAAGCCAAAATTAAATTGATCTTTTGGCATAGAAGAGTTCACAATACTCTGCTAAAACAAATCTGTAAAATTTACAGTGAAAAATCGACAGCTGTGTTTGCTAGAACATCACAGTTTTAAATAGTTTAAATCTAAATATTGCAATAAACATGATTTATCAACATTAGATTTAACATAAAACCCTGATGTACATCAATGATGAGAAAAAAACTCAAAAGAACCACAGTAATGTCAACAAAAAGGCATAATAATGTATTCAAGAGTTCACACTTAGCTGATGATTGATTATAAAGCTTGTTTGGCATGCTGTCCCGAGAGAGAGCCCTGAGCTCATAAGATCCTCGAGCCCGGGGCTCCCTTCTGTTTGCATGGCGAGAGGGGAGTTTGAGCTCAGGAAGATCTGGAGAACTCGCCTGCTGTAGTAGCTAATGAACAGTTAGAGATTGCTTTTAAGAGATAACTACTTACTAGGAGCACGTCTATGGTGCTGATTAGGATTAATCAATTAACTTAAGTTGCATGTTTTTGGATGGTGGGAAGAAACCAGGGAACCTAGTGGAAACCCACGTGAGCACGAGGAGAACGTGTAAACTCCGCACAGAAACGTCAACTGGCTTGGTAAGGACTAGAATCAGTGACGTTCTTGCTGTGAGGCAACAGTGCTAACCACTGATCCACCCATCTAGGAAAGGAGGAGGAGTAGGGGTGGAAGGGGAGATTCTTCAAAACGAAGATGGCGGTTTTATGGAACTTAGGGTATTTTTAGTGGCTTAGGAATCGTCTGATTGGTGAATCATAAATTGAATAATGTGGGACCGGCTGCAAGCAATTATAAGCACTTGATCCTCTCGAAATTAATTTATAAATAAACTTCATGTGTCATGCAGAAAGTTCTGGGGAAAGTCAATTTCCGGTTGTTAATCATTATTAATTACCAAACAAACGTCCTGTATATTTCAGAACCCCCAACAAGAGTTCGCTAAAGATTTTTTATAGGTCGCTACTTATTTGTCCTTCTGTTTAATCTGCGCCAGGTTCTGGTGATTGTCGGTGGAGATTGTGTGAATGAGGATTTCGAGCGTCGAGAGCCAAACCTGTGCCTGTGGTTTGCCTGTCGGTTTGTGCGTGGAGAAGGCCTCAAGCGCTCCATCGAGTGGAAACCTTTGGCCCACCTTCCTGAACCACCACGTTTCCGCCACTGCGCATGCGTCCTCAACAACACACTCTACATCCTTGGGGGACGCAAATACTACGGTGCCCTGGACATACTTAAGAGCGCTCTGAGGTGAGAGTGAAGGCTATCGAGACACAAAATCCACTCATATAAGTATGAATGTGAAAATTGCAGTGCTCAGAATAGCTGCCGTAGCAAAGTAATGCCTTGTTTCCACTGACTGGTACAGATTGGTACAGTACGGTTCGGTATGGGTAACATTTATCAGGCTTGTGTCTCCACTGCCAATGGTGCTCTCTTGGTAAGCGTGGTCTTCAACAGAAAGTTGCACTTGACATCGTTCTCACTCAAAGTTCTTCTTACTAAACAGATGCTTTATACACATAAATACTTGTGTATAAATGATCATTACTAACCTTTCTATCAACAGTATTCGATTATAGCTGCAGATCAATGATGAAGTAAAATAGCCTACTGTAACGTCTGTGATTTATGTAAAATAAAATATTTATAACCACATACAGCCTTACACAAATAAACATATACAGTCAGTACAAACCTCTCAGCTTTATTCCTCACCAGCACATGTAACGTTAACATCTTGTTAGAAAGAAATTTTTAAGTTATTATGTGATTGTGATTAATTGTGGGACCTTCTTGAAAATGAGATGGTATATCTCAAGGGGTTTATCCCTATGAATGAATATCAGTTCCTTCATTCTGAGTTCATAATAGTCCAAAAGGTGGTAATAATAAATAAACATGGCAGTTTGTTCATCTTTTAGGTTGCTGAAAGAATCATTTATCCGTTTTTCTGAAAGGATCATATGTCAGAAGCACTTCAGTAATCACACACATGTTATTATTATCAGCTCAAGTTCGTTATTTCAAATATAGACGTGCGGCAAGCTCATGCAAATCTCTAGAGAAAGTGAAAGCGCTCAAGCTTTTAGACAGCCTCATAAACAACAACAAGTTCGCTTTTTGGTACTTTTTGATAGTGGAAACTGGCATAAAAGCATACCAATCCATACCATACCACTCAGATGAAATGGGCCATTGATCCACAAGATGTGTTTGTTCTTTACGAATTGTCGTTTGGCGAAAAGAGATGTTCTAAACAAAGCAACAATGTTAAAAGGAAAGGTTACTTTATTTGGTTGTCCACGGCAATATGTCTTGATTTAAAGATGCATATTTTACTCTCCATTATGACCTTCCATCCACACTGAGAGAGTGTTTTTAGGCAATGAAAACATATCATCTTAAAAACACTCTCCAAAGTGGATACATTTTCAAAACACTCATTTTTGTGTCGCAGTGTGGACTGTGAAAATGGAGTTCAAAACCGTTGCTGCATTTTTGGTTATGTGACCAATTCAGCTAAAATGGTGTAGTGCAATGTACAGCAGTTGTTTTGGATGCTCTCTATTTGGACGGTGTTGTTAAAAATTAATGTTAGTTTGTGAATGCTCTAGATTGGTTTTCTTCGAAGGACACAGAATGTTTACTCAGAGCTGTTGTTTTGACACATCTCCCCAGGGGCGCCGCTGGGCGTTACAGACCCTCCTGGACGAAAGTGCAGTGCGGGAAGTGGAGGGCGGTAGAGGTTGATTAGGCCCTCTGATTGTAACTGTGTGGGCCCTTACGATCATCCTAACTCCCCCCTGGTTAGTCAATTTTTATAGGGCAGCTCTAATGGAAACACTGTCATTTGGCCAATGTTTACTAAACATATAAAAACATTTGCACATAGCTGTAATGGAAACCAGACTGCTGATTTATAAAGCCACAGATATATACCAAGGCAAGGCAAGTTTATGTATATAGCACATTTTATATACAATGGTAATTCAGTGCTTTACATAAACAGGGATAAAAGAGACAAGTATAAGAGAATGAAAACAAGAATAAAAATGATTAAAAACATATAAAAACAGATTAAAATGTGTTAAAACAGGTTATAAAGCAATGAAAAAGTAAAGAAAGACACAATAGTGTGATCTGTCGGATGTAGCACAGTGCTCATTTAGTAAAGGCACAGCTAAACAGATGTGTTTTCAGTCTTGATTTGAATGTGCCTAATGTTGGAGCACATCTGATCATTTCTGGAAGCTGATTCCAGCAATAGGGGGCGCTGTTGGTTGCTGAAAGCCGATTCACCCTGCTTTGACTGAACTCTTGGAATTTCTAGTTTATTTGATCTTAAAGATCTGAGTGATCTGTTAGGTTTGTATTCAGTGAGCATATCTGTAATGTATTGAGCTCCTAGGCCATTTAGTGATTTATAGACCAGTAATAATACTTTAAAATCTATTCTGAATGTAACTGGAATCTAGTGTACAGGACAGGTGTAATGTGCTCTGATTTCCTGGTTCTGGTCAGAATTCTGGCCGCAGCGTTCTGGATGAGCTGCAACTGTCTGACTGTCTTTTTGGGAAGGCCAGTGAGGAGGCCATTACAGTAATCCACCCTGCTGCTGATAAAAGCATGAAGACGTTTCTCTAAGTCCTCACTGGAAACAAAGCATCTGATTCCTGCAATGTTTTTGAGATGATAGTATGCTGATTTACGGACTGCTTTGACTGAAACTCATATCTGACTCGAGAATAACACAGAATAGCGATGAAATATTTTAGAAACAAATATGACGTAGCAAAGTCTTATTCAAGGAAACAATCGTGTGAACACGGCAGATTAAAATGCACCCGAAACAAAAGATTTGCAAAGGTTTCAAAGCTTGATGAAGCAGTGTTTTAAAAGTGTGTTTGCGCAGCAGTTTGAGAGGCTGTTTCTGTGTGCAGATTTGATCCAGCTCAAGGCCGATGGGAACGTCTCCCTGACATGTCCAGAGCCAGGGATTATTTTGCGGCTGTGTGTCACAGAGGGAAGGTGTTTGTCCTGGGCGGAAACTGTGATGACGTGAACTGTCTGGACACAGTGGAGTGTTACACACCTGAGGAAAACACATGGAGGTCCACAAACATGTCTACTCATATTGAATACCGAGGCTTCATTTATGATCACAGAATGAACAGTTATGAATAAGTTACTGGCATTCTATTGAAAATAAATGAAGCAGATTGGGTGTCATGTATTAAAGCAATTTGTTGAATTAGTTTTTATTTTTTTAACAATATACAAATGCACGTGCCTGTACCCGCATGTCTCATTTCTTCATCGTTTTTGTGGTCAAATGTGTTTGAAATAGTCAGGCGACTTTCATAATCGTCAGATCGCCATCGTTTTCACACTGCATGACAATTGAGGGTGGCGTTCAGCTGCTGTTGTGTTCATACTGCATGATGGATCTGTGGATACACAATGTAGGACTACAAAACAATCTGTGACAATTCTGTCTGGCTCAAAAAAAAGCATGATACAAAGAATGATAATATCACTCAAGATCACGTGCGAAAATGAAAATAGTAGCCTGCAATAAATATTTGAAAGGATCTGCCACTGAAATGCTCAGTGCGCTGAATGACTATTTAAGGCCCGTTTCCACTGAGTGGTTCGGCTTGGTTTGGTACGCTTTTATAGCCGTTTCCACTGTCAAAAAGCGTACCGAACCGTACCGACCACTTTTTCGGCACCCTTTCGAAAAGGTACCAAAAGGCGGAGCTAGACGCGCAGCTGAACGCTATTGGTTTACAGAGATACGTCATTCGCTTACGCAACAAGCCAGAATGAAAACAAAAAAGCCGCCATATTTAAAATACATGCACAGCCGAGAGATTACAGCGGAATTATAAATACATAATAACTAGCCATGGTCGACCCGGGCTCAAACAAACCTTGTCGTCGTCTCGATAAACAGCTACAAAGCCATGGAGTAGAGCAGATTTACCCCGTGCCGGGTAGTTTTTTTACGAGGCAGTCTGAAGCGCGAGCGGTTTCGCTTTCTTCCTTGCGCTTTAATTTAGTTATTTAATATAATTACAGACGTTACAGTAGGCTGTTTCGCACTGTCATTGATCTGCAGTTATAATCAACTCATGTTCATAGAAAAGTTTTTATGTGTATGAAGCATCTGTTTTGTGAGAAGTGCTTCTCATATGATATGTAAGTGACCCCTACAGCTTTATTGTAGACATTTCCTCGAGCGAGAATGACGTCGACTGAAACTTTTTGTCATACACCACGCCCACTAAAAGGGTACCCTTGTTATTGGAAACGCAAGCTTGATAAAGGTGACCCGTACCAAACCGAACCGTACTGTACCGTACCAGTCAGTGGAAACGAGCCATTAGAGTGATAGGGCAAAAAGTAAAGAAAATAATGGAGCAGGAAATGTTAGCTGCTGAGACTGATCAGGTAAATCTTTCTTTATTTCTGTTTAATGTTGTTGTGAAGCTTATTTATTCTTATATTGTGGTCTAAAACTCCTCCCCAAACTCTCCACTTACTTGTATCCTGTTCTCTCATTGGCTGTTGTTCATCTCTGATGTATTTGTAGTCAGTCAGAACTCATTCATCATTTCATTCATTTTGAATCCTCAACAATTTGCTTGGATCGCAATTGTGTTAATTCAAACTGTGTGATTGTGCCTCATGTAAATCAGCACCGATTTCAGGCATTTCACCTAACTTGTCTGCGAGCAAAAGTCAGGGCCAAAATTGTGCAGTGTGAACTCAGCATTTTGACAAGGCATGTTTAGCAGTCATCATAATTTTAAATCCTTATTTTAATATTAAGATTTTTGTTTAATTATGTATGTATATTTACATGTAATCATGAATGTATTATATCATCTTTGCATCAAATTACAATGAACGTTTTTGCAAGGTGTGTGTAATGCAGCGTTTATGGGTGCAGGACAGTGAATTTTTTTGTTTTTATTATTTATTTATGACTTTTATAGCAAATTACAGTAAAAAAAGATGACAAAACAAAAATATATTTCTAATTAAAAGTATAAATAATATCAACTTAAGCACACACAATGAGAAAAAAAAACATACCAACAAACAGAAATGTAAATAATAATAATGTGGCTTAACAAAAACTACACTTGTATAATCTGAAGCACACAATACACTCTACTTTGCACTTAGGAAAGAAAGAAAATCAATTTGCTGGAACAAGGACTTGGTCTGTAGTTGACAATAAAATATGTTCTTGGATATATTTCCTAAATGGGTCCCAAATTTTCTTAAACTGGTTAGATGAACCTCTAGACAGTCTAATTTTTTCCAACTTTACAAAGAAGTGGATCCACTGTGTTGGGGTTGGAGGTTTCTGATCCTTCCACCTAAGCAATATTAGTCGTTTGGCCAAGAGCACAATAAAAGCTATGCAATCAGATTGTATTTTTGTAAGGTTATACGACATAGGCAAAATTCCAAAAATGGCAATCAGTGGGCAAGGGGAGATAGATATACCCAAAAAACCAGATATAGTTTTAAAAATAGTGTGCCAAAAGCAATTAAGCTTTAAACAAGACCCAAACATATGTGCATGCGTGGCTGGGGTGGAATTACAGCGATTACAGGCCGGATCTATATGCTGAACAGGACAGTAAATTTGATGTTGTTCTCTCTTCTGGCTGCTGTTATCAGTCTCACACAATTTTTTTTTTTCTGAAAGCCTTGATAACACCATCATGGAGTTTTTCTTATAGTATTTCAAAAAATTGGATTGTACATTTATTGTACTCTCCCAATTCCCTGCACTTTTAGTTTACCTAACTATGATCACTTCTGCTACTGAGAAACCTCCAAATGTGAAAGAGTTCATTAGTGTTTCTGTGAGTCTTTTCCCAGCCTGATCTCACAAGGAAACGTAACTCTTTTACGTTTTGTCAGTTTCAAGAGTTCACACTTAGCTGATGATTAATTAAAAGCTTGTTTGGCATGCTGTCCCGGGAGAGAGCCCTGAGCTCATAAGATCCTCGAGCCCGGGGCTCCCTCCCGTTGCAAGGCGAGAAGGGAGTTTGAGCTCAGGTAGATCTCGAGAACTCCCCCGCTGTAATAACCAATGAACAGATAGTGATTGCTCTTGAGAGATAACCATTTACTAGGAGCATGTCTATAGTGCCGGTTTGGATTAGTCAATTAACTTATGTTGCATGTTTTTTGGACGGTGGAAGGAAACCGGGAAACCCGGGGGAAACCCACGTGAGCACGGGGAGAAAATGCAAACTCCGCACAGAAATGTCTGCTGGTTTGGTAAAGCCTGGGACCAGAGACATTCTTGCTGTGAGGCAACAGTGCTAAGCACTGGGCCACCGTGTCACCCATCTAGGAAGAAGGAGGAGTAGGGGTCGATGGGGGGATTCTTCAAAACGAAGATAGCGGTGGTACGTAACCCAGGGTATTTGTAGTAGCTTAGGAGTCGTCTGATTGGTGCATTGAGAATTGGATAATGCGAATCCAGCCGCTAGCAATCATAAGCACGTGATCCTCTCGAAATTTGTTTATAACTAAACTTCACTTAGTGGCTAAGTCATACGAATTTGACTTTGAGAGTTCAATCTCACACGAAAATGTAAAATTTTTAAAAAACGAGACGTGCCACCCAACCCCCGCAAATTTTACCAAATTGTACGAATGAGATATGTACGAATATTGTAAGAATTCATACAAATTAGCCACTAAATCAAAATGTACTGAATTGTCGTAACATAGATTTTTTAGTAAATGCCAGCCCTAATTCTAGAAAATATGGTAAATGATATCGACACTGCATGCTAACTTCTCTCAAAAAGCCAGGGTCATCAAATCTGACATATTTTCATTTGTCATTTGTTGACACACAGGTTAACTCATCCTCTAGATGTGCCTCTCTGTGGTCACGCTGCTGCTGTGTTGAACGGAGAGATCTTTGTTTCGGGCGGTTACGACTCTCATCTGCGCTGCTATCCCTGTCTGTGGCTCTACGACCCGGTGCATGGCTGCTCCAAACTCGCACCTATGACAGAAGGGGTGGGACGGGCTGGTCATGTGATGCTGGTTTCAGGACACCGATTGGTTGTAGCCGGAGGGTTGCAGCCGATGTGGGCGGGGTTTAGAGACCAGCTGCAGTGTGAGTCGTATGATCCTGTTCATGACTCCTGGATGTCGTTCCCTCTGCTGCCCCGACCGCATCTCTCGCCCGCAGCCGCCACTCTTGACGGACACCTGTATGTTTTGGGAGGATCTTCAGCTGATTCAGCTCGTGATACAGCCTGGGTTCATAGATACGATCCACAGGCAAAGTGTTGGGATAAACTCGGAGCAATGCCACGACCTTACACGGATCTGGCTGCATGTGCTTTACAGCTGCCCGTCAGCCTGAAGACATGAATCACTCAATCACTTTCCTTCAGCTTATTCCCTGCTCCATCAAGGGTCACCACAGACGAATGAACCACCAATTACTCTGGCATATGCTTTACACAGTAAATGCCCTTTCTGCCATAACCCATCCATCCATTTTCCTTTGGCCTTGTCCCTTTATTTATCAGTGGTCGCCACAGCGGAATGAACTGCCAACTTATCCAGCGTATATTTTATGCAACCCAGTACTGGGAAACACCCATACACTGCCGCATTCACACACACTCATACACTACGACCCATTTAGCTTATTCATCTCCCCTGTAGCGCATGTGTTGGGAACTGTGAGGAAAACCGGATCACCCGGAGAAAACCTACACCAACACGGGGAGAACATGCAAACTCCACACAGAAATGCCAATTGGTCCAGCCAGGACTCAAACCAGTGACCTTTTTGCTGTGAGGTGACATTGCTAACCACTAAGCCACTGTTACTGCCCCCTGCCATAACCCAGCACTGATTATCCAATTCACCTATGCCACATGTCTTAGGAATGTGGGGGAAACTGGAGCACCTGGTGCAAACCCACGTAAACACGGGGAGAACGTGCAAACTCAAGACAGACAGACCTCCTTGTCCAGCCAAGACTCAGGCCTTGCTGTAAGGAAAATATTCATTCTACCGGTTGTTGCTTTTATTTAGAACACGGATTAAATCACTCGCTCCTGTCCTCAATCTGGCAACCTGCCCTTGTGTTTGTTTTGATCCAGGAGTGCAATACCTAGTTCAACCACTGGATGTCTAACTAACATACTACACCTTTAAAAGGTGACCATGCCAAGTACTGCAAACAACACCACGTAATTTCTCACTCACCTTCATCTTAGTCCCTGCTTCATCTGAGGTTGCCACAGAGGAACGAACCTCCAATTACCCTGGCATTTGTTTTACCTGCGGATGTCTGATACTGCTTTCTGCTACTGTACCACCCCATGCCATTTCTAGAAATCACTAATATTATGTTGTTGTTTTTTTCCGACTAGTAAACAACAAAAGGGATTTTCACCCCCCAAAGTAATTCTGCAATCTGCAAGTCTCCCACTTGTCCCAAACCTGTTTCAGTTTCTTGGTATCACTTTATTTTGATTGTCCCTTTAACGCATTGTGTTGAATTTAAGTTATATTGCATCTACATGCCAACTGATTCTCATTATATTATAAGTAGACTGTTAGGTTAGGGTTAGCTTAAGTTGACATGCTTGCAAAGCTTCTTAAAGTCAGTTAAATGTCTGTTGAAGGAGCAGTATCATGAATACTAATACTCAAATGAGACGTAGATGGCATGCAGATGTAATGAAACTTTTACTCAGCAAAATGTTTAATAGGGACCATCAAAATAAACTTACCAGTTTCTTTGCACTGGTGAACATAAAAGAAGCTGTTTTGAATAATAATGGTGTAGCAAGTGGGATGGGGTTCAGATATTTGGGAGTGGTGCGAGGCCTGTGTGCCATATCGGTCTGGATTCCCACAGAGCAGCTTTTCTCAGTCCTGGCCCTCGTGCCATGGTGTTGCATATTTTGCATGTTTCTCTTATTCAACACAGCTGATTTACATAACCAGCTCATTAGAAGAGCACCATGCATCAACTGTGTTCTGTATGACGTTTACACACAGTGTGCATTGTTCCCTTCTCTTTCATTGCTCTCTACCTGATCATAAGAAACCCTTATTTCATAGAATCTTAACTAGAGAATAATGAAGTGTGACATAATATACCTCCGTAAATAAATACAACATAAATATACATATCGTATACTAAAAATTCATTTAAATGAAACATAAATTCTCCCTTCAAGCTAAAATCAGTCAAACGGAATATTCTGATACCCACGCAGCATCGTAAATTGTGTAGACACATGAATCGGATAGGGGTCACAATTAAAAGAACGTGTAAACAGACAGGCGAAAAAATCTGATATAGGCAACAAATCGGAATTGGGCATCAAGACCTGACAGTGTTAAGCTGCGGTCACACTGGGCTTTTCTTCCCATAGACTTCCATTCATGTGCACGCGAATGCGTCAGACCGGAAACGCAGGGTCATGCATCAAGTTTCGCAGTTCGCGGCGGTGCAAAGTTCAAGCTTGGTGAACTCTGACCTGCAAAATCGCATCACTTGACTGCGTGAGACCAATCGAGGATTAAAACAGGACCTCTCTGGACAGAAATTTAAAATATGGAGCAATCGCTGGCTTGTTTAATGTCTAATCATCTTGTTTAATCCCGCCCCTTTTCGCAGCGCCCTACGACAGAATTTCGCACACACAAAGCCCGGTGTGACCGCAGCTTTAACTGGGCCTAAGTGAAGTTTCATAAACTAATTTCGACAGTAGCACGTGATATGATTGAGCATGACTGGCCGCTCATCTGTAATCAGTAATAATCCAATCAGAGCGATCCTAGTTTACTATAAATGGATCATTTTCTCCCTACTGCTCTATCTTCGTTTGGAAGAATCCCCCCTTCCACCCCTTCTCCTCCTTTTCCTCCCTTTTCTAAAGGGGGAGCTCTCCAGACCTACCTGATCTCGGATCTCCTGATTTGCTTATTGACTGGGCAGGAGCCCTGGGCTCAAATATCTCCGAGGTCAGGGTTCTCTCCTGGGACAGCATGCCAAACCTGCTATAAACACTAAGCATATCTAAGTGGGAACTCTTGAAATGATCAATGTGTTCAACACTGCATTTCTAATGAGTTCAGCTGTGTGCTTCTGCTTCACATCCTTTCACAAATCCTCTCCTGTAGAAAAAAAACAGTAAAGTGATAAAACGACTCAGATTAAACAGTCCCTGTGTCATATAAATAAGTGGTTCTCAAAGTGGGGGTAGGAACACAATGAAGGGGGGGGGGGGGTCACTTGGCGTTTTCCAAAAATCTAATTCATTTTATTAGACTAGTAGAATGACCATATTTTATCCATAACCTATCGAAGAACAAAATAGTTGTTGGTAACATTGTTAGCATGTTAACAATAAACATTAAAAAAACACATGCAAATAAAAAGCCACCAGTCTTTTTTCTTTTTTTTTTTTTTATGGCATCAGGTTAAACTTTCTGACACCTTTACGGCACTCACATAAATACAGGCCACATCTGAACATGGAGTATGGTCTCCGAGTGGTGTTCTCCAAAATTAAACAAGGAATAGATTTGGGCCTATTGGTATGTGTGCGCCGTTATGTGCAAGGTTTATATATTTATAACCACCTCAGAGAATATTGGGGGTCGCGGGCTAAAAAGTTTGGGAACCACTGATATAAATCAGTGCAGATTTTCCACAACAGCATAACAGAAGATCACCAGAGCACTGGATCATTGAAGGTGAGAGCACACGGAAAGTAACAAAAAAAAAAAGATGCAAATGTTGAGATTTTCCCTGTGAAGGCGTTACGGAAATATAAAGTATGAAACATATAGACTCAACTCTCTACCACATTTAAATGAACACACTTCTAAAGAATACAGAATCACACAGAGCGGAAATATGCAAAAACACATGAATGAGGAAGAAAAATGAAAAAGTCTATTGTTTAGAGTAATAAACAAATGATGTGACGTGCTGAATGACGGATGAGTGCAGATATAGAATAATCACACAGTCTGAAACTGCAGACAGAACCATCAGACTGAGGACAGAAACACACCAGCTCTGAGGTAAGAACACACACATCTACATTATACACACAAATGCACTTTCATTTATTCATTTTCGTTTCGGTTTAGTCCCTTTATTAATCCAGCCAACTTATCCAGCATTTGTTTTATGCAGCGGATGCCCTTCAAGCCACAACCCATCACTGGGAAACACCCATAGACTCTCATTCACACTCATACACTATGGCGAATTTAGCTTACTCGATTTAATTATACCGCATGTCTTTGGACTTGTGGGTGGAGCACCCGGAGGAAACCCACGCGAACACAGTGAGAACATGCAAACTCCACACAGATATGCCAACTGACCCAGCTGAGGCTCGAACCTGCGACCTTCTTGCTGTGAGGCGACAGCTCTACCTACTGCGCCACCGCGTCACCCACTTCAGGCATAGTAATGCTAATGATTATGTATACTGAAGCTATAAAGCTAAAATGTTTTGTCAATGTCAGTTTCTTCCACAGAAATGGCTCAAACTCTATATTTCCCTCTTCTCCTCATTGGTGAGTGTGTTTGTAGTTTTATTTATGGTTTATAGTTTCATTAGGTTTGACTCTGTTCTGAAAAGCATTAAAGCAAAGTGTCTCTTTCACAGCTCTCTGCTCCATATCTGAATGTGTTCAGCGTCAGTATCACTTTATAAAGGAGAAGAAGAACTGGACTGAAGCTCAGAGATACTGCAAAGAGAAATACACAGATCTGGCCACTGTTGACAACATGAACGACATGATCCAGCTGAACAAGAGTGTGAATAATGTAAAAGATGCGAATATCTGGATTGGTCTTCAGAGGACGAGTGATTATAAATGGCATTGGTCTTCAGGTGGTCCTGCACTCTTTCTGAACTGGGCATCTGGACAACCAGTCGGCAGTGATAATTGTACTTATATAATAAATGGACAGTGGTATGTTCAGCCATATAGTGCCATTGTATCCTTCATCTGCTTTAACAGTGAGTACAAACCCCTACAGTAACAAACGTTCATTAAGTAAAGATGATTCAAATGGAAATTAAATGTGATAAAAATAAACATATATTAGTGTAAAATAAATAGAAAAGAATTCATTTATTTTTCTTTGGCTTAGACTCTTTAATCATTGACAGTCACACAGTGGAATGAACCGTTTTACACAGCGGATGCCCTTCCAGCGTCAACCCAGTACTGGGAAACACCCATACACTCTCATACACACACACTACAGCCAATTTAGTTTACCCAATTCACCTATAGCGTATATGTTTGTACAGTGGGGAAAACCGGAGCACCGGGAGGAAACCCACACCAACACGGGGAGAACATGCAAACTCCACACAGAAATGCCAACTGACCCTGCCGAGACTCGAACCAGCAACCTTCTTGCTGTGAAGCTACAGTGCTAACCACTGAGCCACCGTGTTGCCCATGCAAAATAATACTTTGTAATTTTTACATATATCTGAAAAGTCTACGGTTAACTGAAAAGAAAAACAGAGGTTGACTTGTGTTCTTTCAGCTCTTAGATTAATTACCTGAAATCTCATAAAATTATTAATAACCCACAACTTTTCTGTAACACAGTGGTTTGGTTTGGTTCACATACAAATCAACAATACACCAATGTAAGTAAAATGTTAACTTGATTTATTAGTGTTTTCTATTTGATTTTCTTAAAGTGAGCACAGGACTGGTGTTTGTTGATCAATCAAAGAACTGGAGAGACGCTCAGAGTTACTGCAGACAGAATCACATTGATCTGGTCAGTGTGAGGAACCAGAATGAGAGTCAACAGCTGGAGAAGTTCATTAATGACAGAAACTCATCTGGAGGTAGAATCTGGATCGGTCTGTTCAGAGACACATGGCAGTGGTCAGATCAGAGCAACTCCTCATTTAGATACTGGGATAACAATCAACCTGATAATCGAGGAGGAATTGAAAACTGTACAGTGATCAGTCTGAATGTTCAGAGACGATGGCATGACATCTCTTGTGATAACCAGTTTTCATTTATATGTCATGAAGGTGAGCAGATCCTCCAAACACACTCAATCCATCATCAGCTCCAGATCTCTTAAAGTTGACTCTACATGTCTGACATGTCAAATTCCTCCACAGTGTTTGTTCTGCATGTTGTTTTTGATCAGTCTCTCTCTAGTTTCTGCTTTGTTTTGTGTCCAGATCAACTGATTGTGATCCAGCAGAATCTGTCCTGGTCTGAAGCTCTGAGATACTGCAGACAGAATCATGTGGATCTGGTCTCGGTTCAGTCAGTGGAGATGCAGTATGAGGTGATGAACGTGGTTAAACTGGCGTCTACTGAGGCGGTGTGGTTGGGTTTACGTCACTCCTGCTCTTTGGGCATCTGGTTCTGGGTGAGTGGAGAGACCGTGTGCTATCAGAACTGGGCTCCAGGGAACGGCACATCAGAGGAGGACTGTGAGCCCACAGTGAGATCTGGAGCAGTTCAGTATGGAGGAGATCCGACCTGGATCAGTCGTCCTGAAACTGACAGACTCAACTTCATCTGCAGAAATTATTAAGGATGAAGAACCTGATGATGCTTCTGTTCAAAAGTATAATTGTTTCAAGTTCTTGTATTGTTTAACTGAATCAACATCTTTAAAACATATTAAATATTAGTATTTTAAAAAGAATAACAATTTTACATTTAATATTAAAGACCCCATGAAACTCGACTCAATTTCAGTCTTCGCTTTAAAGCAATAGTTAAACTAAAAGAGGACCACATAATTTACCCACCGTCAAACCATCCTCAACGTATATGGCTTTTTCTATCAGACAAACACAGTCAGAGTTTTAAATTTTATCCTGCCTCCTCCATGCTGTATAAAAATATGTCATCAAACTAACTCATACGCCTCCAGGGGGTTAACACATGTCTTATGAAGCAGCTCCATGTGTTTTTGTATCAAAGATATTTCCAGTTATTTAATTATAAACTCCAATCAATGTACATTTTCCGTGACTGACATGTACAACAAATGACGTAAGGCGAATTCATAGAGGAATTACCGGAAATAGATATTGCTGGATCCTGGCAGCATTTGGAAGCTACAAAATAAAAGTCACTATCCAACACCATTATACAGCACAGAAGAGCCAGGATAATGTGTGTTCACCTGAAAGGGAGAAAGAAGTGATATACACAAGGAGGGTTTGAGGGTGAGTACGTTATGGGCTAATTTTCCTTTTTTGGGTGATCTAACAGGCCCATAGCCAGCCTGGTGAAAGGGGTGGTTCTTTTTTTGTTTAAAGTGGACCTTTTTGCAGTTATACGTCTCAGTTTCTATTTATCTATGAGATTTATATACTGCATTTTAGTAAATTTTTTTTGCTGGATTAGCTAGTCAGATGTCATCCTAGCCACACTTTTGATGTACTAAAAATATTTCCTAAAAAATTGCAATTTTTAAAATACAAATTTATTACATCATATATCATTAGGAAAAAATAGAAATCTGTTAACGGTTTAAAGTAAAAAAAATAAAGAACTAGAGCTGACTGTCATTTATTAGACAAAAAACAAACTGGCCAGCACATTTAACTGTCCACAATTTGGCCATTTCAATAAAAAAAATAATCATTTAAACATAATAATAATAATAATGTGACTAATAATAATACAATAATAATGAATTATTCAGAATTTTTCTAGCCTCTGGTAAAAAAAAAGTACATTAGAAAATTCATGGATATCAACAATAGCCAAAATATATTCAAATTAATTTAATATGGTCCGCTTCTGGTGCTTCACACCTTTTTATTGCTCATTTTTATTTCAGGACTAAGGTCCAAGATTTAGAATAAAAGTTACCTGCAAAATGTTTTCTCTGTTGAAAAACAATACAGTAGTGAAAGGTTACTTATCTTACATCAGATTATAGTCCCACTGAAGCAACAGCCGACAGAGGATTCCGTTTGGTCTTAAAGCTTTTTTGATGGATTATTTTCATTATTTATGATGGCATAGCAGTCAAAATAAGACAAATAAGCTCATGTATGGGACAAATTCTGGACCTTTGTCAGTGATGGTGGGTCTTTCGAACCACCCGAACCCCCCTACAAGCCTGAAAAGTTAGAGCACATATTTTATGCTCATAGTAAACATGTTTTTAATAGAATTTTGTCTGTAAAAGCGCACCTGCAGGTGTTTTAGGCGCAGGTCAGATTTTCTCCAGGTCTTAATTCATTTTGTTAATATTGATTTTGTCTAAAAAATGATCAGACCTGTCCAGTTTCATCTGGAATGCATCCCAGATCAGCTTCTGAAGTGGTTTGAGCGGTCGGATTTATATAATAAAACGAATGAAGTGACCAAACAGCCTCAAAAACACTGACATGATGGGATTAGCGCCTTTTGCTGAAGTGACATCTGACGGCTGAGGACTCCACTTGCCATTAAAGCCCTCGTCGGACAGTTATTAAAAAAAAATAATGTCAAAAATAGGGAAAAGGAGGTCATGTACTGGACAAGTCAATAAATATACAGGACGTCCCGGCTAATGCGGCCAGTTAGCCTAGAACCTTGTGGATAGGGGCAGATTTTCATCTATAAGTAAGTAACTTTAGCCTTTCCCTGTTTGGCAGTCTTTTTTAACATATGTTCAATACTTTGCAATAATGACGCCGCTGCCTGCCTTTTCTGCCTTCTTGCTCCTTTCGACCCACAGCGTTACTCAGTATGGCTGTCGCATTAAAGATTCAAATGTTACCACTCAGTGGGTTATGTCGTGACTGGCGTCATATTATTGTGGCTTTGAGCCTCTATGATTTGAATTACTGGCCAGAGTTATTTAAAATTACACTTTATTACAATTTATATTGAATATAAATATATTAATTATATAATTAATATATTAATAATAATAAATTACTTAAAATAATTAAAAAGACAAATTCTGGACCTTTTGGCTGTGGGGCTATGGGCATGCATAACTTTGTTACATGAAACAATCCAATGTACATGTGTTGAATTAGAGAAGGATTCAAGACTTTGGCATAAATAATATTGACTACTTGGAGAAAAAACAAACTGACTGTTGATTTCATGGGATCTTGGTGTTCTGGTGGTGTAGGGTCTTTCTTTAATCACATTGTTACAGATTACTAGGGCTGTCCCTGTGTAAAGCTGCGGTCAAACTAGAGTTTGAGCTTGCAAAATTCTGTCATACGGCGCTGTGAAAAGGGACAGGATTAAACAAGATGATTAGACATTTAAAAAGCAAGCGACATTGGTCCATATTTTACATTTTTGGCCAGAGAGGTCATGCTTTGATCCTTGATTGGTCACACGAAGTCAAGTGATGTGATTTCGCAGGTCTGAGTTCCCCAAGCTTAACTTTTTAATGCAGCAAAAAGTGCGAAAATGACGCATGAGCTTTCATTTCCAGTCTGACACATTCGCGTGCGTATGAATGGAAGTCTATGGGGAGAAAAGTGCAGTCTGATCCCAGCTTAAAGTTTTATTTAGTCAACCATTAGCTGTTCAATAAAGCAATTAGTCAACTAATCGTTGGTTTATTCAATTTATTTAACTAGGAATGGGGATGTCATTTGTAACATGTTGAAGATTGTACATGTGTTTTATGTTGTACAGAAATATTATAATAATAAATACTAAAATTCGACATTAAGAACTTTATGGCTGGCCATCTAATGGATAGCGTCATCCTGGGAAAGGAGCACTCAGCACCTGGATGCAATTAGGCTGATCACCAACACCTGAGACTCATTCCACCAAACCCTTTATAAAGAGCCACAGAGAGGACAGAGGGTGAGATGCTGCTCTGTTAACATGACTCGCAAATGATATGATTATGGGAAAATAGGAAGAAAATGGCATGGAGCTTTGATGAATATTTATTAATAAAATAAAAGGTTAACATTCACCCGAATGACAACTTAATAAACATAGCATTTTGTAAAAAAACTAAAACCAATATATTGAAATGTGACACTTTGATAGTCTAGAAGGGCTATTGGGAAAGTCAAGCTAAACAAAATAGTCTAACATTAGCTTTGAAATTGTGTCGTATGTGTTGAAAGACTTGCAAATATTCGTCTCAGCTTATTTCAACTAAAATAAGTACCAGGAATATACATCAAACAGAAAGGGCTTAAGAGAAATGATAATGTGTAAACCTGTTCAGGATGAAGGACAAGACTACAAATTAAGCATAGAATAAACCAAATTCACTGTTTATGGACCTTTAATAATAAGTCAGTAGGCATGAGCCTTCAAATGAAACGTGAATTAAAAGTTTTAAGGTGTCTCCAATCAAATAGCCCATAGGAGACATTAAATAATACGAACAAATCAAATATTGGCTAACAGCACACTGAAACTTTACAGAAATATGGGCAATTATTCCTGACCTTCTCTGTTGTCATTTTCACTTCGTTCAATCATTTTCCTTCAGTTTAGTCCCTTATTTATCAGGGGTCGGCACAGTGGAATGAACCGCCAACTGTCACACAGTCTCCTGAAAGACTCACAGATATTGCTTCATATGTGTATTTTACACGCACAATCAGTGTATGCTCAGTGTTCACCATACACATTCCTCTGCAGGCCGTTCATCTTTACAAATACCATCAGTTTTTTCAAGACACCTAGTAGATCCACAGAGGCGTCAACTTTTACTATGACTTTTAAGAATAGAAATCTTCAGATGTTGTGGACACTGTTGTGCTGCTGGACTCCTGCATGGTTGTAGGTGTCTTTTATCCAGCACCAGCATTCAACACCTCATTAGCACCTAGATTTATTAATCAAGGGTCGCCATAGTGGAATGAACTGCCAATTTATCCAGCATATGTTTTACGCAGCGGATGCCCTTCCAGCTGCAACCCATCACTGGGAAACACTCACATACACTACGACCGATTTGGCTTATCCAATTCCCCTGTAGCGCATGTGTTTGGACTGTGGGGGGAACTAGAGCACCCGGAGGAAACCCATGCCAACATCGGCAGAACATGCAAAATCCACACAGAAATGGCAACTGACCCAGTTGGGGCTTAAACCAGCAACCTTCTTGCTGTGAGGGGATTGTGCTATCCACTGCGCCACAGTGCTGCCGCCTGTGTTTTTATTGGTGTAGCCTAATATTTGAAGCTTGCGTTTTACAGCTGCACTTCAGACAATGAGGGCTTCAGCACTGGCACACTCCCTCCTGGAACCAGCATGGAGCACGGGCCTTCAGAGAAAGAGTTTTCCAGAGTCCAGTCTCTTGTGCTGGGCAGCCACTAAGCCAAAAACAGTGGCTTAGTAGTAATAATACTAATAATAATAATAATAATATATATATATATTTTTTTTATTTTATATAGTGCCTGTCCAATGCTCAAGGACACTTTATAATAGTTAGAAACAAATAGAACAAAGTTTATAGGAATATTAAGTTGAAATGTACATCGCTTAACCTTTATTATAGTGTTATCAAAAGTTTGATTTAGACCATCGTGTAATGTGCCAACAATACTTGCTATTAAACATTTTTAGAATGCTTTTGTAAAAATATTATACTATCCTAATATCCTATACAGAACAGCCTGAGAAGCACAATAAAACTTGGTAAATGAACATTCCAGCAGTGTTTTAATGACGCGTTTTTAAAACGTTTTCAAGCAGTTAAGGAGAACATTGAATAGTAACGTTTCAGAACATTTTTAGAAAAAAAGAACATCCCAAAAATAATCATTTAATTTTTCTTTTCCCATTCAATGATCTTGTACTAACAGTAAATAACAATTATAAAAGGCAAGGATGTGTGTAGAAGGGGGTCAGGTTCAAGGTGTCTGAAATAAAATAAAATCCATTTTATATCTTTAAGACTGCAAATCTCTGAATGTCCACTGGGTGGCGCACTTGAACACTACCCTTTCATTACCTTTAGGTAAAGGGAAAAAAGTAACTGATCTGCTAGCTCAGTTGAACCATGTTAGTTCAGACAACTTTTTTTTTTTTTTTATAATAACAGCATGTATTTTCTTAAATTTTTTTTTTTTTTTAACAAGTTTATTATTTGTAAATGACACCGAACAAGTGTAAGTAAAATCAAACAATGTTAACTTTTGTGATGTTAATCAACTGTATAGTCTATTAACAGAAAATGAAAACACACAAAACATGCTTCACCACTGCATTCATAATGTGAAATTAAAAAAAATCAGAGAAATGTCATACCCTTCACTTGACACAAACCTGTTTGAGTTTGTTCTGTTCAACACAAAATAAGACATTTGGTAATGTTACGTCCTGCATTTTTTTTTTTGTTTGTTTAGTTTCTACAGTTTCTTTTTTTTTTTTTTTTTTTTTCTTGGTTTTTCTATTTGTAGATTACTGACACATGTCCCCAGTCAACATGGCTAATCAACATCAACAATCAGGGGAGAGAGAGATGGAGAGAGATGACATGTCTCATTTGGCTTACTCTGGTCCAAACCAAATGTGTCCACAGTAACACATAAAATTAAAGTTCCTGACATTTTATAAAAAAAAAAACTGTAAGATTATAATAAAACAGTTTAAAATGCAAGTCAATGTTTTAAATGAGAATTGGTTAAAATCATTTCAGGAGTTCACACTTCGATATGCTTTATGCTATTAGCAAGTTTGGCATGCTGTCCCGGAAGAGAATCCTGTGTTCGGAGATACTTGAGCCTAAGGCTCTCGCCTGGTCAACAAGCATATAAGGGGGTCTGAGATTAGGTAGGTCTCAAAAGCTCCCCCAAGTAAAGAGGGGAAAAGTAGGAGATGAGGTGGAAGGGGGATTCTTTCAAAACGAAGATAAGGTAGTAGAGTGAATTCAGTTTATTTATTGTAAGCTTAAACCAATCTGATTGGATTATTGCTGATTACGGATAAGAGGCCAGCTGCGATCAATCATATCACATGCTTTTCATGCTGAAGCTGCGGTCACACTGGGCTTTTCCTCCCATAGACTTACATTCATACACACACGAATGCGTCAAGTTTCGCATGTTGCTGGGGTGCAAAGTTCAAGCTTGGTGAACTCTGACCTGCGAAATCGCATCACTTGACTGCGTGAGACCAATCGAGGATTAAAACATGACCTCTCTGGACAGAAATTTAAAATATGGAGCAATCGCTCACTTTTTTAATATCTAATTATCTTGTTTAATCCCACACCTTTTTGCTGCACCGTACGACAGAATTTCGCACACACAAAGCCCGATGTGACCGAAGCTTTAAACTTCACTTATCCTTTTTTAAACCAGAAAAGATTAAGATAATCAGGCCTGACTCATCATGAATGCTGTTTTTCAGCAGGTTCCTGCTCTGCAGAGCATAAAAACATACAGACACTCTTAACATCTCATCCATCAACACAAAATAACAGTACAAACAATCACCAAACATACAAACTAAAGAGAAACCGGCTACTATCTCACTGGCCTACATCGATAGTTGACCATCAGATGACGAGCATAGGATTTTTAACGTCTTAGTTGGTATTGTTTTTAGATGTTGTGGTGATGCATACATGCATCATGTTATCATACAATGCCTAAAGCTCTGTTAATGCTCAGTAAGGACTGTATGGAAGTCAAAGTATCGTTAATTGGCTTTATTTTGTCAAATCCAAACTGCCAATACTTGCAGAACAATGAGGGAGTCACTGTAAAAGACAACAAAGAATATCTTTGGCAAAACTTCTGAAATCAGAGCTGCACAGATTTCTTCATTTAAGGCTACACTAAAACTCCGTTCAAGACTCCACCATTGTGGACACAAGTAAAACGAACCTAAATAAAGTTCCCCATAAATGAACACATCCATGAATAGTGTGCGTAATGAATGAATGAGCAGAGTGCAAAACAACACAAAGCCTTGCTCACACAAGAGCCAAGACTCTTTCCCCCACATGCTTGGTGCCACATGGTTTAAAGGACTTCTGGTCAGCATGAAAGACTGATGGTTTCAGACCATAGACTGTAAAATATATGGACGGAGCATCCGTGACGTCACCCATAGGTTTCTGAACACTGCAAAAGAAGCTACAAGTAGGCGCGGCCAACCGTCGCCATTTTGTTCGCGCGTCATCGCACACACGGCGGGATACCAAACAAGGGCAAAGAGGCGGAGAGTGGGCGGAGCTACAGACGCCTGCTGGCACTTTGCTTAGACCTGGCAGACAGACTTTACTTTGGGAGAAACGCTTGATACTTTATTACCTGCGACTCGTTTGTGTTCTGACCACATGTGCTCGGCTGTACACTATATCAATAAAGTGTTTAGACTTTTAAAAACACTGTAGTAATACATTGAGCCACTAAACATTGTTCTTATGACGTTTTTCTACAGGAGGAAAACGCGAATTACTTCCAAACACTTCAATTATAGTCTGTGTTAGTAAATGCAAGACTATTGATGAACTCCAGCATAACACTGTATGATAACGCTTCAGATGACTGTTCTAGAGCCTAAAGCTAATCAATCTGTCACATTCTGGAGTGCTTTACGGGTCTAAAGAAAAATATTAATGATAAATGATCTTAAATAAAACAAATACATTTATAGAGATGGTATATAAGTATATAACTTTACTCACATGGGAAACGAGGCCACGTGAATGGTTTGTGAGCACAATAAAGTGCACACAGCATCCCATATCATCTGATAATTGTAAGAAATAAGTCCAAAATGCAGCTGACTGTGTAAAGCCACATAAAACAAAACAAAAATACGATGAATATGCCGAGATCAGTGGCTAATCTGCCGGATTCAGCTGAGGTGAAGTGACGGCGACCAGCGAGACCTAGCTGTCACTCAAGTGGCCACGCTCTTAATTATGCAAACTTAATATAACCTAAAATAAAGGAAATGGATGAGTTATAAAAAAATTCACCCCCCTCACAGTTGTCATGGAGGGTAATAATAGCTATTTGAACCGAAATCGTTCTTTGTACCAGGCTGTAAACACCTTTTCTTCTGCTGTAAAGTTGGCCATTCTAACAGTGGGCTCAATTGCAACTTGCTCTATTATGGAGCCAGGACTAGCGGAATTTTGATGAATTGCAGTTTCAGTTACTTCCGTATTGGCTTCCCGAGAGAGAGCGGGAGGTTGCCGCTTGTTTCAGACGTTTTCAGAGTGTGATGCCAACTCCAGCATGACCAACAGTAATATTTCATACAGACTTGAAAGTAGTTGGGCTGTTTTCACACCTAGATTTGTCACACCTACATTTGTTTTGGAACCTGGTGTGTTTGCCTCCTTAGCAGGGTTCATTTGAGCATATGTGAACACTGCAATCATGCTCCATGCCAAAACAGTCTGCTCTGAATCAGACACAGGCGCAGTTTAGTTGGCCAGTCGTGGCCCGGTTGGAAGAGGTGTGCCAGAGCGCAGATCGGTTGGGCTTTGGCACCGTATACTTGTAGTGTGAGTGGAAAGTGTGCCTGAGCCCGAAACTGAAGATGCAACGTCTCTTTTAAGGGTTTTTCATATGGATTTATTAATCATTCTTACTATTCAATGAAGGCAAACTGATGTAGTTTATTAAAGATGCAAAGCCCTCACTGCAAGACAGCTGCAGCTTCAGGAAACCTCCTAATTCCTACAGCACAAGGATTTATGAGCATCAAATGTGGTGGATTTGTTCGGCATAATATCTGACTGTCACTGCATCTCAAATGACCAAAAATAAATTAAAATTATATAATGTCCACTGTGCTGAGCGGGAGTGCTTCTGTTAAACTGAACAGTCGCATCATCAATGACATAAGTGTGCTCAGAAGGTAAAGATACAGTGTGAGTGCAGGCCATCAGGGAGAGGGGAGGAGGGATAACTGGGGCATGGTTCAAGGCAACTGTACCTAGTGAGAGTATTCCCTCAGATCACCTGAAGGAGGTGGTCTCGGCTCAGTTGAAACAAACTCTCAAGCAGTTTGGTTGTGAGAAAGCAATACTATCCAACAAACTAACTGTATTGACCATCTATATGTCATTCTGTTACAGTCCCTACTTGAAGAACTTTTTTGATTTTTAGAAAATGACCAAAAGTTCTCTAACTGAACAATTTAACAAACTAATCAGCAAAACAATCCAAACAACAGATGGCGAGTCCAACAACATATTAAATAAATAACTAAACCTAAAGCAGGTTGGGACTCTCCACTCTAAACTAAAGTCAAAAAGGAAGTAGAGACAACACAGCAACCGAGCCGTCAGAGACTGTGGTTCATGTGGAGGAATGAGTAGGAGCGAGAGATCTGCTTCCTTCTGTTTTATATATATATATATTTTTATATTATATAAATTTTGGTAGATTTGAGTCTGTGTCATTAAGTGTAGTATGTATGTGTCAAACTGCAGGCTCATTGATCCAAAAAAGGTCTGTTGTCATTTGAGGTGCTGGGTGAGACACACTACACCATTATAAGGATAATACCACAATTTTTTATTAATGCTACACAAAGCCCAATGTCAATTTTAAAACTGTACAATCCCTAATACATCAAAAACCAAGATGCAACAAAATAATAAAATCAAATACAAATAAATAACCACACAAAACAAAGACTGTATACACCTATACTCTTGACTCTGGAAGTCTAAAACGACTCTCATAACAGCGGTAGTGACATTAGAAAGCAGCGTTACCATTAGCTGCCTTTCTCTGAATTCCTCCTGATGTGCGACGTCAATCCTCACCACTCTTTCAGCAATGGAATTGGTGCATTCCTGTACACATCTGTGTAAATGTTCTTGTTTACGAGAGTTTGTTGTTAAAATAGCAATGTTGTTGCTCAGTTTACGCTAGAGAGCTGTCTGTTCTTTAAGACTATCCACCACATGTCGATAGTGTCTGGATTGTTTACTCAGTCTTGCCGACACCTGCTGGTTGTAGATGGTCACTTTACGGTTGTGCCGAGCTTGTGCTTTCAGTCTTTTTACCATCTGTCTGTTATGTTCTTAGGACTCGAGCAGCAATTCATTAATGAAACATTGCTGATTTGATGGTAGTGCCAGGTCAACAGCCTGGGGGTCTGATAGCTGATTTGAGATCGTTGTGAGGGTAACACCGTCTGCAGCAGATATCAAATCCTGATCATCTATATCGTGTAGTAGAGCTTCTGAGGGTCCTGCTGTTATGGGATCTGAAACATTTGGTACTACGGAATCATCACAGGCATTCCAGCGCTCAATCAATGCATCATCACAGTTAGCCACACTTGTCCAGAGAAAGCAACAAATCTACAGGAGGAAAAAGATACAGTTAGATTTTTATTTATTTATTAATTATTATTATTATTTTAAATTAAATACCACATTATACGTTTATTAAAATGCAATATATACCTACCATCGGTTTGACTAGCTTCCGCAGGGTCACACTGCATCAGATGACGTGCTGCACATGTTAATGCTGAGGCTAGATGATCTGTTAGATCGTAGACGTATGAGGACTGCTCTTGAATGACTGGTAGACGGCTGTTCATCAAAGCTGGGTGATGCAGCAGTGACACTATTTTGGGGGTCCATCAGAGTTTCTGGTGCTGCTGTTAAAAAAAAATAACAATAAATGCTAAAAATAATTTAAATAAGCTTCCAACTAAATAAAATCCATTAAGATTAGATTAAACTTTAAGCATACAAATGTAATCGACCTGAACTAGTTGATGCAGCTGTGACACTATTTTGGGGGTCCACCGGTGTTTCTGGTGCTGCTGTTAACAAAACATAACAATAAATGCTAAAAATAATTTACATAAGCAGACAGCTGAATAAAATCCAGTAAGCATCCTAATGTAATCTTACCTGAACTAGTTGATGCAATAACTAATGTTTTGGGAGTCTTCCTGCGTTTCTGGTACTGCTGTTAACAAAAAATAGCATTAAGTGTATAAAATAATTTAAATAAGTAAACAACTATAACATTTCAGTAGGCATACAAATGTAATCTTACCTGAACTAGTTGATGCGATAGTTATGTTCTGGACTTTTTCCAGGGTTTCTGGTGACACTGTTAACAATAATAATACATAAACTAAAGTAATAAGTAAATGTATAAAACACTTCTTACCTAAGATGGCCCCTGTCTCATTGTGGACGTTAAAGCCTGGTTGTGAAACTAAAGCAGCCACATCAGAGACTAACACTTCTGTAAAACAACACATGCCATCATGCAAACATTGTTGAGCACATCAAACAAAGTAGTTGTTAAAAATAAAAAAAAAGATGGTTTTACCTGAAGTGATAGCAGAGCTATTTAGAGTATCTTGTGACAAAGCTATTCAACTAAATGTCTATATATATATATATATATATATATATATATATATATATATATATATATATATATATATATATATATATATATATATATATATATATATATAGAAAGAAGGACTGGTTAACATTATGTAATAAAACATACCTTGCGAGGATCTGATCTGAGTCTGATTACTAATCAATGGCTCTCTGACTGAGTACAATGGGGAAAAAGCAAATAAAGAAACATAATTGCTAACATTATAAATATTCCAATAGGAATGTAATATTTATACTCCCATAGCTGGTCAAGATGATCAAATGCGATTTGGGCCTTAAAATATTCTGAATTGCAGACACACATACACGTATTAAAAGCCTGTTAAGAAAGAGAACAACTTTTACAATAAAATAAATAGTAATTGATACTTAAATTATACTTACCACTCAGTCCATCCATTGTAAAATAAACCGTTTCTCCCAGAGCTTCTCGTAACAAAAAACAAAGTCTTGGAGCAATCACTTAGCAGGGGGGTTTCAATATCACTATACGAAAGTGTATGTGACAGGCCTGATTTGAAGTGAGTTTTTCATCAAACCATATATCTAAAAAATTGAAACATGACACTCTTTTTATATCTCATGACTATATCGTTTCAAATTAATCTCTTTAGTTTTTCTACATTTTGAAAATAGCATTACCTTTTGTTTTTCAACCGAAAATCTAAAACCCCACTTGAATGACCATCTTTCTACATTTGTGATTGCCTCTTGTATTTTCTTTTTAATAAATACTATGTTCCTACCTCGTTTCCAAATCGCTGCATAAAGAGAGACCCCCATTTCCTTTTCAATTTCTGAAAACACATCATTAATCATAATGGAAAATTATAAAGGACTAATTATACTTCCTTGTGGTGTACCAATTTCAATTTTTTCTATCCTCGACAAATCTTGACCAACCTTTACCTGAATCGCTCTTTCAAAAAGAAAATCTTTAATCCATTTGAACACTTTTTCCTTTAACTCCTGCCAGTCTCAACTTAATTATTAGACCTTCCTTCCACATCCTATCGTACGCTTTTTCAATGTCGAAAAATACTGAAATAACGTTTTCTCTATTTACCTGAGCTCTACGAATTTCATATTCCAAACACAGTCGGATCTGTAGTACTTCTCCCTTTCCTAAAACCACTTTGATGGTTTCTTAAATGTCCTCTAGTTTCCATATAATATGTTAGCCTTTTATTAATATTTTTTTCCATAATCTTACTCATATGAGATGTTAAAGAGATCGGTCTATAAATCACTTTACCTTCTTTTCCTGGTTTACGAATTGGAATCACCACTGCTTCTTTCCAGCTCCCTGGTATTTTTCTTTTTTCCCACAATTTATTATATAACTCTAATAAAATACCTTTTGACAATTCACTTCAATTTTGTAACATTATATAACATATTTGATCTTTACCTGGTGCTGATAAGTTGGTATTACTCAAAGCCTGATTTAACTCTCCAACAGTTAATGGTAAATTGATTACATTGTTGTCGTTGTCCTCCCTCATTAATTCTCTAAATTATAATGTTTCTTCTTTTCCCTTCACTTATGTATTTTGCTAAAAGATTTCACTAACACTTCAGCTTTTTCTTTTTCTGTAATAGCTATATTTTCCTTATTAATTACCGTTGGATATATAAAATCTCTTCTAACTTCATTCATTTTCCTTATCGTGCCCCACTCTTTAAAAAAATCTATTTCTCTTCTTACAGTCACAAAATACTCCAACATTCTTTTTTCTTTTTTTTTTTTTTTGCTATTTTAATGGTTCTTGCATTCGCCTGCAACTTTTTATATTTAATTAAATTCTCAAAGTTATATGATCTTTTAAGTATTTTAAATGACCTATTTCTTTCCTTTATAATATTGAAGCATTCCTCTGTCCACCAATGAACAATCTTTTTTTCTTACACCCACTACTTAATGGAATTGATTGTTTTAATGCCAATATTATAGCTCCACAAATATCTTGATTTTAATTCCTCTATCTTTTTCAATGTTAATTAATTTCATTGTCTCATTACTTATTTCCTTACATTTTTTTTTTCCAATCCGCTTTTTTAAAAACCCATCTGACCGGTCCATTTGATTCACTTACCACATTTCTCACTCCAATATCTATAAAAATTGGGTAGTGATAACTTCCTATTGTAATATCCACTGCCGTTTCCTTTCCATTTGCCACATTTATAATGAGAAAAAAAACAAATCTCCTACCACAGCTATGCTGATGACACTCAGATCTACCTAGCCTTACTGCCTAATGACTACAGTCCCATTGACACCCTCTGCCAATGCATTGATGAAATTAACAATTGGATGTGCCAAAACTTTCTTCAGTTAAACAAAGAGAAAACTGAAGTGATTGCGTTTGAGAACAGAGATGAGATTCTCAAGGTGAATGCGTACCTTGGCTCT
This sequence comes from Danio aesculapii, assembly GCF_903798145.1. NCBI lineage: Eukaryota > Metazoa > Chordata > Actinopteri > Cypriniformes > Danionidae > Danio > Danio aesculapii. Next base: position 3,504,159 of record NC_079441.1, read on the forward strand.
AAGGGTCAAATAACAAAAAATAAGGTCAAGAATCTTGGTGTCACTCCGGAGTCAGATCCGAGTTTTAATATTCATGTCAAAGCAGTTAGTAAATCAGCATACTATCATCTCAAAAACATTGCAAGAATCAGATGCTTTGTTTCCAGTGAAGACTTAGAGAAACTTGTTCATGCTTTTATCAGCAGCAGGGTGGATTACTGTAACAGCCTCCTTACTGGCCTTCCCAAAAAGACAGTCAGACAGTTGCAGCTCATCCAGAACGCTGCAGCCAGAATTCTGACCAGAACCAGGAAATCAGAGCACATCACACCTGTCCTCAGGTCTTTACACTGGCTCCCAGTTACAATTAGAATAGATTTTAAAGTATTATTACTGGTCTATAAATCACTCAATGGCCTAGGACCTCAGTACATTACAGATATGCTCACTGAATAGAAACTTAACAGATCACTCAGATCTTTAAGATCAAATAAACTAGAAATTCCAAGAGTTCAGTCAAAGCAGGGTGAATCGGCTTTCAGCTACTACGCCCCTCACTGCTGGAATCAGCTTCCAGAAATGATCAGATGTGCTCCAACATTAGGCTCATTCACATCAAGACTGAAAACTCATCTGTTTAGCTGTGCCTTTACTGAATGAGCACTGTGCTATGTCTGACAGATCGCACTATTCTGTTTTTCTCTTCTTTTTCATTCTTTAACACATTTTATCTGTTTTTATGCTTTATTTTATTTTTAACCATTTTTATTATTTGTTTTTATTTCTCTTATACTTGTTTCTTTAATTCTTGTTTGTGTAAAGCAGATTGAATTGCCACTGTGTATGAAATGTGCTATATAAATAAACTTGCCTTGCCTAATATAATCACCATCACCTATTTCATCCGTCAGCTCTCCCAAATGATCACGAGAGGCGGCATCCAGTCGCCGTCCTTAGATACAAAAATAACGCTATCTGTATCAGAGTATAACAAACGATCGCCGAGTTTGTCCATCAGATTGTACAATTCCAACCTGGCAAACGTTGTTGTGAACGCCCCTATGAACACATTTATGTCGTGAGTAGTACTAGGAGTGTCTTGAGGCAGTTGATGCTGGACAAGCGCTACATCATCTGAGATGAATGTGAAATGTTTCAAATTATCAGTTGCGCCAAAAACGGTCCTGGTGAAATCTTCAGGGTCATACACAAGCCTTGTGCACGGCAAGCGCTCGCGCATGGAGAACCTCCCGCATAAACTATTTAACAACAGCTTGTTTATGGCCCGCTGGGCGGGGTTATGACAAATCATTGAGGGGTAAAGTTGAATCCCCTCTTTCTCGTAGTACTCGCGGATATAAGCTTTTTCAGCATCGCTGACGACGTTTGAAGGGTAACCGGATGCTTGTTTCAAACGCAAAAACGTTTTAACATATTCGCTAAACAACTTGTCCGTCCTTTCAGGAAAATTCCAAACTTCATCGACTTTGACTACTTCATAACCTTTCTCGATCACTTTTAAAAGTTCAATACTGACCCAGCACCCAGAAAGAGCCCCCTTATCATCCGTGTGACCACAGCTTGATGTCTGGTTTTCAGCATAAAGGGAACATGAGTTTACCGCCGCATCTGTAAGCGAGGACCGGATGTAGTAGTTTTCGTGACGGATACACAGTGGCTTTGATAAGGCTATATAAATTTTCCATCGGTTGAAAATCATTGAAAATTATTTTCGGGTGACCCATAGGGTAGCTCTTTCTTGACTGGCAGAACGGGTATAAAGAGGTAAAATCAAGGTAGCAAATTTTCTCGCCATCGGCCACTTTGTGATTCAACTTATAAGTATTCGTGCGACCACCAAAAAGAGCATCTCTTGGTTTCAGTCTCTCGGGAGCCGAATAAGTGTTCATAAATTCCATCACTGAAGCATCTGTCTGCTTCATCTTAGCCCATTCACATTCCCAGATAACCTCTACTTTCATACCATACACTTGTATAATTTCAACCTTTTCGTCAGACCGAGTTCTGAGAACGCCATATGGGATAGCCGACAGTCGGTTTAGGTTGTGGGGTTCATAACGGCAATGATGACCGTGATGAAAACAGCCGTTGAATTCAAGAACATACCTAGAGCTGCCCTGTTCATAATACCCGTCTAAGAAAAATTTACCGATTTGCATTTCACCATGATTCAGAGCATGATGAACGTCGACTTTTTTTACATATTCCAACCATTCGATCGATACGCTTGAGCGTCTTATTTTGGTGAACGTACGCATTATTATGGGTTAGAGCCACAGTGTTCTCTCTGAGATAATGAGTTTTGATGACACCCATACAACAACTTGCAAGAGTTGTGAAACTAAACGGATCGATTTGAGTACACTCTATGAACGATTCACGATATTTCATACACGCTTGGCGTAGCAAGATAACATCATTTTTGCCATAGTGGTACAACTGCTCCTTAAAGTTAAAGACCATGCGTGAAGCAGTAGTGTACCACGCATCGAACTTTGCTCGATCTTTTTCAGATAGGTTGTCATAGCCATAGAACATTTTGTCTGGGATTGGGCCGATATAGTTCTCATTTTCTTTTCTATTGAAATGATGGGGAAAGTAACCTTTTTCTGTCGTGGTGAGATTCAATGCAGCTGGCATCTTGGATAGAGCCATCGGTATGAAGGATATGCTATCGATGTAACGATGTTTAATTCTATCATCGAACAGAAATATTAATTTACATCCTTGCATGATGTCTATTTTAAGACCAGCTTTGCAGTAATATTCAAGAATTAGAAAGGAGTCAAATCTGGAAGCATTATGAGCTATGAAGCAGTAGCCTTTGTATTTGGGTTTTCTGAAATGTGTAATAATTTTTTCCACACAGTCAGTTCCTGCGGCTACAAATCTTGCACCGCGAAATGTTATCGCGCAGACAAAATTAGCCACGTCTCCCATTTTCCTAACGAGTCTCAAAATCGTAAAAAACTTTTTTTCTGAGAGACATTGATTCTTTCAGGATTAATAAAACATTCATGTATCCCAGCATCGGTAAGTTCTTCGCGGCATGCCACGCGACGGATCGGGGCGCATTCGTGCTGAGACTTACTTTTCGTAACATCTACCACAATCTTTAAAGTATTTTATAACGTCGCAAGGCACTTGTTCGCTTTTAAGCACCGGCTTCTTGTGAGCACCGTAGCAGTAAGCCGATTTGCAATAACGCAAACAATCGGGGCAATGGATGTTTTTTTTAGGATATTTGTAACAATCGCTGTCGAAATAGACGTTACAGACGTAATCGCATTGGTGGTGTCTAAGGTACGCAAACCCTTTATAGCAGAATTCACATACATAGCTAGCGCCTATGAAAGACTTCAAATTAAGAATCATGTAGTAATGATCATCTTGTAAATAAAGGAACACCGTTTTAAGGTGTGGCGCTCTGTTATTTACGTAGGTTTGTAACACACTGATGTTCGTCCTATAAAAAACAACTATTTTTATATCAAACAATCATTCAAATCTAGCAATGTCATGAAGGCCTACTTCGTCTTGGATAGTAAGACCAGCTTTATTGTGTATGATCGATGCACGGTTTTCTGAATCACATTCTGGTAATTCAGGATCAAGAAAATGTGCTAGACATATAGAGGAGCATAGTTTGTTTGATATGTTTGTTGGTATAAATAAGCTCGTCTTTTTTCTTATGATTACCTGATCAAATGCCAAATCAGTAAGTTTACGACAAGGTCGACCTCCTCCTAGTCGATTCATTACAACATCTGCTTCAATCTCGACAGTTTCGTTAACTGCTAACTGGTCATCGCTCTGTAGAATATTTACAATTTGGTCTGTAAAAAGATTAACGTCATAATTATTACTCTGTGTTAAAACAGCATTTACATCGGATTTCTAAGGCATAAATTGATAACACCACCATCACCGCGAATGACACTATGTCATCCATGGTTTTGTGTAAACGTATGTGGTACGTCGCTAAATCCTGAGATCTTATTTCTCTCATATTCAAAGACCTACGCACCGACACGCTGTTGAAACGAGGTCTTGGTAAAACATGATATTCATTTACATTACCACCATCTCTCAACAATGTTTCAATGTCTATATGTCGTTGACCTAATGGTTCAACAATATCGGATGTTGATGGTAGACGATCATCAAAACTGACGGTTGTGTTTTGTTATTACCTGTATTATCTATCGCACTACTAGTCGATGGTTGTTCAAAGTCAATCGTGATATCTGACGGCCTACTGTTAGCGCCGTTATAAAGAATAGCATCCCGAGTTAGTGCACCACCGGTCTGTTCGTTAGATAATAACGTTCATGCGTACTCTGACAAATTTAATTATTTTCCTGATCCATGACATCTAAATTTGGACTTTGTAAAATAGGATTGATGTTAAAAGCATCGTCTCTAGAATTTAACTGCAAATCGTCTAAGAAACTAGCTATATGCATCTTGATAGATCTTTGTGGTGCAACTGATAATGATTGATCTGGCTGGTTTTTGTGTGTATTATCTGTGGTATTTACGTTACCCATTACAGTTATTTTATTTACTTGATTCTTATTTTCGAATTTTTATTTTTATTGTTTATTTTACTTTTTATAATTTAATGAATACTTATTGAATATTTTACTTTATTTTTAGTTTTTATTTAGAAAGTATTATTTATAGTTAAAAATATTTTATTTCTAACTTTAATATATCCTTTTATTTTAGTTTTTTATTTTGAATATTTTTATTGATTATTTATAGTTAAGTTTTAGTTTTATTTCTAACTTTATTTTAAATGAATACTTTTTTATTCTTTTATTGATTATTTTAGCTATGACTTATTGTTTAATTTGTTGCTATTTTTCTTTTTATTTGTTGTATACCTCTCTTGTTTTATTTCTTTTATTTTTAGGTATACTTTGTTATATTATTTCTATATTAATCTTGTTTTTATTTTATCATATGAAAATAGAAACAAACTAGATCTATTTTAATAGAAATACATTAGCGCCGATAATTGTACAGAAATACAAAGTATGAATGGACAGAAATAAACAATTTAATACTCAAACAGAATTAAATAATATTGAAGACCATATTAAAATGTAAAACACAAACAGAAATTAAACAATCAAATTTTTTAAATGTATAGCTGAAACAGTAATAAACAAACCAAATGCAATATTTAAATGTAAAACTCAAATAGAAATATACAAAATCGAATACATCTTTTTAAAATGTAAAATCAAAAACAAATTAAACATAATTGAATACAAGTGTAATATGTAAAACAATCACTAAACACGCAAGTCAATTCACAAGAAGAAAACAAAGAAGAAATACAAACTTAATTGATCAAAATCATGTATAACTAAAACATCTAACATAAGGTTCTCATTTATCTAACATCTAAAAATCTAGCAATGGTCAGATAAAAGCAATCAATGTTATTCAGGAATCATTTATGTACCAGTGAATTTTTAATTGAACAGACCATTGAACTCAAAATACAACTGTCGTGTTCGCATTTGTTCAGTGAAATCAGCATTTCAGCCAGTTTCTCATTTGTAACCCTCTGTTGTTCATCTATAGCTTGTTGCTTACGTACAACATACTCAGATATCTGATTAATTTTTACCTAATTTTGCTCCAGATACTGTAGAATTAGATGATAACAGCGGGATTCATCATCGGTGATGGCTGATGTTTGTACAGACTGCGATGTGTGCTGGCAAAACTATGTCTCCGTCTTCTTTGTTTTTATCCGGTTCCTGTTCCTCTTCTTCTAATGACGGCTGCGGGGTATATGCAGGACTATGGTCGCCACCATCGCTGGATCCTGCGTTATCACTCCAGAGTTCTGAGCTCGGCTCTGAAATAGCATTAAAAAAAGTAAAGTCTTTAATATATTCTTTAGGAACTAGTAGTAAGTAAAATCTAAAGAATAAAATGTTACTTTTAAGTATTTTAAATTAACAAATGTATAAACATGTTAACTGTTTATACTGATGTTAACTAATGTAATATTACATTCAATAAAATAACACTCACGTTGATGTATCTCAAAACTACACTTCAGTAGACCCGAGCGGGCTGGTATCCGGTGACCGTGGAACTACAGAAGAAACACATATTAGCAGATATTAGAATATAAAAATCACAGAGGGTCTAGCATGAAGCATTCAGCGTGCACGGTCACATAAGCTTGCAACAGCCGCGTGGACGTGCACGCAAACCGTCAAAATGACATAACTTTAAAATGTATAAAACAAGACGATACATTACCTAAATGCGTTTAGTCTTCATCATCACAGTCGTATTCGTTTTGCTGTTCCTGTACGCTTGTATAAATTTTACGCTGTTTGTTTAAAACAGAACTGTAATCAAGGCGCCTTTTTTTCCGGACTTGTGGAGCTTACCAATGATGCTTGGACCAGATCGGTCACTACTTGTTCTTCCTCTACGGTTAAATCAATAACCTCAATTGGATCTAAAACAGAAAAGCGAAAATATTTTCTTAATAAGTTTCAGGAACCCTTACAGCAGATCCGTTCTACAAACATTAAATAGCACTGATTATACATCTAATGCTGTGGCCTGTATGTAAAGCGCTCGACTCCGAGCCACGTGCATTTTCATTCCAGGTTCGAATGCACGCTATGTAATAATGGACCAAGATTAATTCATTTAAATAAAATATTTACCTTCTTGACTTAGGTTATCCACAATGTGATAAAGCAGAAATATATGAATTAAAACAACCGATTATAAAACATGTAAAATATCCATATAAAATAGTATTTACTCACAATATTGGTTGATGGCGGTGGTGACGACAATGGAAATAGATTAGATCCAAATGCAAGAAGTTTAATAGTAAGAATAGTAAGAATGCAGTAAGTAATAGTAATAATAGTAAGTAATAGTAAGAATGCAAGTTCAGAATAACAAACAGTAAGTCCTCCAAGGCAAAAACAGTAATCCAAAAATCAGTAGTCAACAAACACAGGCTCAAAAGTCATAACAGAGAGGCAGAACAAAATAGTGAGAGCGCTCGGTAAGGCAGCAGATACTGGCAATACTTCGCACTGAGTGTTTGGTGTGGCCAGGTTAATATGGCCCCCAAACAGTAAGTAACCAACGAAGAACTGGCAGTCAGAATTCAGGTGAGGGCTCCCTCTGCTGGCTGGATGAGTGGTTGTCAGTCCTGTTTGTTACAGATGGCTTCAAAAGCAGCAGTCTCTGTTGAATTTAATTCTGTAACATAAAAGCTGATAGATTGAAATTTATTGCAGGTCACAGTTTGGCTGGCGAAGTATTACAAAAAGTATTAAATTACATCATAATAATAATAATACTACAAGCCATATTTCCTAAAAAGAGTATTGTAGAGGAGTTGATCAAAGAAACGATTTACTTCGACCGCGTGTTGTCCGGATGAATAGCTTTGTGGCTGATGCTCGTAATGACCGGCGTATTTAAGTAAAAAAGATGGGGGGTTGAACCAGGTGCCAGAGAACGATAAGGAGCAATAAAAAATGGCATGAAAGTCTTACTTTCAGAAACATATACTTATATACATAAACTTATCTGACTCCAATTCATAATAATTACAATTTAGATTCATCTAATTCATGCTGATCACCTTATAGGTTGTGATTCGGTCTAATTTAGATTGATTAACCTAATAAATCCTTATTCTCAAGTAATGGTTCATCGTTTACCCGAAGTCGCTTAGAGTCAGTATGCTGGCCAGTTACATCTGCTCACGGACACATCCTCGCCAGTTCCGATTCTTAGCCGATAAGCTAATTTCCTTTAAGTAATAATAGGCCGCCCCATGCTTGCTCATACATAAAGAAAGTTTGATTTAGCCCCCTAGATTATATTATACTAAGTCAGTGATTGTCAGAAATCATCAGGTCTCTAATGCTGTGCCCATGCTCCATCCATTGATCCTGAATGTATGACAAATCCTGGTCGTAGGCTGCGGAAACATCAGCCTAAACAATCTACTAGATTTAAATGATTTCAGGAGATATTAGAGTTAAACAAGAATTTTACATTTATTTGCCAGGCAGTAATTGATTAACATATCACAATCAAAACATGCAGAAGAAGTACAAAATGATTACACAACATGATCAGCATAAAACATTAAGACATTTTGTAAAATAAACAATTGTCAAAGAGTCGTCATACCTGGCAATGTAGACACACAGAGACTGTGCGGGAAGTTTCATCTGATTACAGATGCTTCCCTGTGTATTTCGCCAAATCTCCTTAAATACCCAAGATGTCATAAATTCAAGTTAATAAAACCTTCACAAAGACTTTTTTCCAGGGATTTTACCCTGGAAGCCAAATACCATCTGGGGAAGGAGACAAGACTTGACAAAAGATCTTATCCAGGATATCCTCTCTCATGAGAGAGGACAAAATTTACCCAAATCTGAGATCATCTATTTCGGTCCATGTTATTGATATAAAACTGAGATCACATTTACACTCGCACTGAGACCTTTAAAATGATACTAAGCATGACAAGTTAAACTTCACAAATACTGCAAATATACATCTTATATCATTTCACCATAGAAGCTTGAAATCTGGTCATTCCTGAGTAACCTTTTAATGACCCAGGCCGTATAACTGGGGAGGGTAAAAGGGCCGGAGGATAGGTGATGAGTCAACTGTCCAGATGGCTTTCTCGAGATCCTCTCTGAAGATTATAAAGTTTATTGTTTTACAGCATGTTAGTTCTCGTGGTCTGATCTTTAGAGAATTTCACAGCAATTTTCAGCATTTGATATTATGGAGAAATATAACCATCCTTACAGTTTCGTTCCCTGGTCCCTTGGGGCAATCTCAGAGCAGTCCCTGAGGGTCCATCATTTTAGGATGGTTTTCATCAAAGTTACAATTTGCGCAAAGCTGGTATCTGCAGAGGACTAAGGGTTATGGCAGCATAAACTGAACTGCGTAGGGAATGGATAAGGTGCTGGAAGTAACAGCACTGGAGCAGAGTGAATACAAAGATGAGAGTACTGCTAATGGCACACCCTCTAATCACCCAATCCCACCAAGTGTAGACATACTGGGCTGAGCGGGTGGATGAGCTGGATAGGATGCTTGCAGTTTTCTTAGCCAGGTTTGCCTCCACCTGTGCTTGATTGAGATGATATTCAGACTGCAAAATCATATTTTGCACCAAGTCCATTGTGTCAACCAAGGTTTGTGTACCTTGTTCGTAGAAAGTGTCCTCCCACCACGGGGAGACATCAATGTCCATTGGTACCCTTCCCAAGATGTTTATCTGACCCATTGAGAAGTCCTCTGTCACCTCCAAGCAGAAGGTGTGATTTGCAAGACAGGTCAGACCTCCATATGTGAACGAGTTCATTTCACTGATGACACACCACTGTGTATGAGAAACCTGAACAGCATCAGAATGACCATGCAATGATTGTACATTAATCAGTTTAGAACTATTAACAGCAAAGGGTTGTAAGGTATTACAAGTACAAATGATATAGCTGGATGTTTCATGACAACAAGTGCGAGTTGAAAATAAGATCTCAGTTCCTCTCAAAGTCATGTACCCAGTCAGTTGATCCCATTTTATGATCTGATCTTTTACTACTATGCCAATGGAGCGTATTGTAGTAGAATTTAGATATACCTGATCTGGGTGAATTAAAGGGAATGTGGCGAAAAACCCAATACAGTCAGAACATTCTTTGCCTGTGTACACCATTACTGTTGACAACAGTTCTGAATAATTAATGTCTTTCATTTTTTCTGATGTAAGCCATCTATGCAAATCTAAAATTTCAATAAGATCTTTCAAAATATGCCTAGGAATCTTGCGAAGACGTAAATCTAAAATCTCTTGTCTTGCAGCGGTAAAAAGGTCTTGTGCATAAGTTCTGCAGGCTAAGTCACGCTCGATGGTACGGGTCTGATTGAAAATTGTATGGCTGATCGTGAGAAGCGCCTGCGCTTCAGATCTGACCGATTTGATAATATTTTCATTACTATTGGTGATATGTTGAAAACCAGTGGCCACCTGGTTTGCCAACCACACTGAGAATTGAGATTGACCGGTTATTTTATAAGTGTTAGATATAGAATTAACTGAACCAAACAGGCCTGCAATATTTCCAAACAGGTCTCGTTTTGTGCGTGCAGATGGAATTTGAACTGCAATTCTGTTTCTATAATCAGAGACTAAATCATCGATGCGTGACTGTAACCATTCATATGTTTTATCATCATTACCACAATGTTTCACATACGCAGACAGGATATTAGAAATATTATACGTCACATGAGTTATCACAAGATTAACATCGTGCAGCAAAGTTTTGTTGATGTTTCCTTTGATTATACCACCAGGAGGAATAGGATGCAGGTTTGGACATTGTGTGGGTTTTTTAGATCCACAGGTAGTTAGATTAAAGCAATTATGAATAGTCCATGAACAATTCTCGGGATTTGTAAATTTCTCCATGTTTATTTCACATTTTCCAACACAATATGTACCTTCCTTTCGGCTTGTCCAAACAAAGGTTTTTAATTTGTTATCAAGAATGGGTTTTGACAAATTAAAATTAAGTTCTGTAAACTTCATATGTGTATTATTGTGAGTTACGGTGTGTACACATCTATATGTTGTCAGTTCCAACTCCTTAATGGAGTAACATTTTTTAGGATCTGTTCCATCGTTGTTAATTACATATAGTGTGTGTAAGCTACCAATTTGGGAGCCTGGGTATTCTTTTAATTGATACCAGGCAGTAATATTATGGTGCGGATGTGATGTGTGCGTGTAGCCTGTAAGGTTTGTGTCTGAGAGATGGGTGGAACCTGACTTACAACAAATTTGTGTTGCACAGTTTAGATCCGGTATTAATCCGGGAGGCCATGTGACTATTTCTTTGTATGTAATTGGAATGTATGGTGTGGATGGCCCTTTGTTGTATTTCCATACCCATCTCCCGCATTTTGAGGTGTGTGAGAGTGTAACTCGCTGCCCCAATTCAATGCAAGTAGGTCCCGACACGATTCGGACATCTGGCATCCATGGAACTGCTGTCACTGTCCTAAAAAGAGACAAAAGATCCCAGTTAGTTCAGTGAGCCTTTAAACAGTTTGCATTGAGACATGTGATACCATCTCAGCTTTCCTCGGATGGTCACGGCCACACAGCTGTTGCAAACAGCTTTAATTTCATATGGTCCATGCCATCTTGGGGAAAATGGACCTTGCTTTACAAAGACCCTTATCATAACAATGTCTCCTTCTGAAAATTTTTTTTTAGAATTTGGGTTGAACTGTGCATCATTTAACAGGTCTGACTGTTGTTGCTTTAGGGAAGCCTGGGAGTTCAACACTTTTAATCGTTCCTGCAATTGTTTCAGAACAGTCTGTTGAGTTGCAAGTATAAGTGGCCCCAGGTCAGCTGGGGAAATTTCTGGGTCAATAGGCAGTTTCATCACCCTTCCAGTCATTAATTCATATGGGCTGATACCCGTAGCTTTTGAAGGTGTTGCTCGCAATACAGTCAGAACTGTGGGTAGAGCTTCAGTCCACCTATTTTGGTGTTGCACAACCTGTTTAGAAATGTTCTCTTTTAGTGTGCGGTTCACACGTTCAACCATTCCTGAACTTTGTGGTCGGTATGGGATGTGAAATTTTTGTTTGATGTACATTATTTTACACATGTTTTTCATAACTTGCCCAGTAAAATGAGTACCTTGATCTGATTCAATTTGTTTTGGTGCCCCCCAGAGAGGGATGATTTGGTTCGCTATCACCCGTGCCACTGTATTTGCTGTGTTATTGCGAGTGGGTATAGCTTCAACCCATTTTGAAAATTTGTCTATTATCACGAGACAATAGCGGTACCCCCCTTTGGCACTGGGTAGTGGACCAATGAAATCCACCTGTAGGTCTTCCCATGGGCCTTTAGGTGGTTCAGGTCTGCGTAGCTTTGTGCGACCGTGTGTACCCTGGTTAATGGTGGCACACACCAGACAGGTGTTACACCATCTCTCAATGTCTGCCGTCATTCCCGCCCACCAGAACTGTCTTTGTATCAGCTGCAATGTTTTTGCTGGTGACACATGAGCATATTCATGATACAATTTAATTACTGGCTTTTGTAATGCTTCGGGAACTACAAATTTTTCATCTTTGAGTACAATGCCTTCAATAACTTTGACCATTTGGTCCTGCTTTAAATGCGATACAAGCTCTCCTTCAGAGACCCACAGGTCTTTTTGATACTGTTTAAGGTCAATGGGAGTAATTTGGTCAGCAATGTTATTGTTTTGTTCGTGCTCATTAGGATGTTTGGTGATGTGAGCTCGGACTTTGACAACGGAAATTGAAGTGTCATGCGCTTGTATGGCTTGCCATATTTTTGTTATGGTGTTGAAATGTTTTATTGGCGTTCCAGCGGACGTAAGAAATTTTCGGAGCTGCCACTGGGCCATAAAATCATTAACGACACCAAACGCATAGCGGCTATTAGTATATACACAGATTGCTTCTGTGTGTGCGTTAACAGCCTCTAACAGCGCAACGAGCTCTGCTTCTTGTGCAGACATGTCTGACAGTAGTTTGAACAACAGCTGTTGTTTTGCATCTGAATTGGAAAGGTGCAGAGCCCACACTGCACAACCAGTAAAGAATTGACCGTTTTGGTTAAAGCGGGAACCATCGATATAAACCGGCATTTGCCCTGGCAGGAGTTGATCATGCACAAGGCTGGTTGTTTCTTTTTCAGGTTGGCAAACGTGTGGATGTCCCTCATCATTTCCAAGCAGATGTGGAAGAATTCGTGTGCTCTTTATGGTAATGTCCCTGGCTTGTATGTCTGCAAGCCATCTCGCCAAACGTTGGGAAGAAACTCCTTTTATTCGACCCTGTATTAACATTCGCACTGGTGTGTGTATGGTATGAACTATCAGAGGTTGGAAGCCAACAACGGGTTCCGTTTTTGATATCATCCAATGCACCGCAAGCACATGCTGAGTACAGGGGTCGAACGCCTGTTCCACCAACGTTTTTTTTCTACTGTAATATCTGATTGGACGCAATTTCCCCCCATGTTCCTGCGCTAATACTCCACTTAATGTTATCTCGTTAGTATCGACTTGGATGTGGAAGGGTTTTGATGGGTTGGGCAAACCCAGGGCAGGCGCGGAACATAAATGTTTTTTCAGGTTTGAAAACGCTTGCTCGTGTTCTTCACACCATTCAATGGTGTCATTTGGTTTTGTTTTCCCTTTTAACAACAAGTAAAGGGGCGCAGCTATATTGGCAAAGTCGGGAATAAAGTCCCGCTGATAGTTCGCTGTTCCTAATACTTTCTGTAGCTTATTTAAAGTGTGGGGTCGCGGCAGTTCGGCGATACACTTCTTTCTATCATCTGTCAGTGCTCGATGACTTTTAGTAAGGGTGTACCCTAGGTAGGTTACTTCCTTTTGTGCAATTTGGGCTTTGTCCCTATTCATCTTAAAGCCTGCTTTGCCAAGCGTCTCCAATACTGTATCCACTAACCGTAGGTGATCTTCAAAGGACCCCTCAGTAGCAATCAGTATGTCATCTACATAGTGAACAACCTCACCGTTCCCTAGTAAGGGATTGAGGGTGTCTGCTACAGCCCTGTGAAAAATGGCTGGACTGTTGTGAAGCCCTTGTGGCATTCGTTCCCACGTATACTGGATCTGGTTAATAGTAAAGGCTAGTATCCACTGGTCTTGTTTTTTGACTTTGATAGACCAGAAACCATTTTTAATATCAAGCAACGTAAACCACGAGGCATTGGTTGATACTTGAGACAAAATGGTAGCCGGATTTGCCACAATAGACATTGCTTTGGGTAGAACTTTATTTAGACGCTGATAGTCGATACACAGTCGCCACCTTCCTGCCGGTTTTGGCACTGGCAAATGAGGAGAGTTAGTAGTAGAGCAACATTGCCGAACTATACCCCTCATTTCAAGTTGTTTTACAATTTCATGTACAGCGGCTTCTGCCTCTGGTTTGATACGATATTGCTTCTGTGGGGGAGGTGGATCTCCCTCGATGCAAACTTCAAAATCAACGAGACCGCAGTCGTGTTCGTGATCAGCCCAAATGCTTTTGTGTTTGTTGAATAACTGCTGGACTTGGTCTGTCATGTATGGACATGCACCAAATATTGTTTTGAGTCAAACAGTTTTTGGCTGTTTTGTTTGTTTTGTATTTCGATTTGTTTTTCAAAACAGTGAATTACAAAACCATATTTTTGCATGATGTCCATACCTAACAGAGTACCCTCACTGTTATCTGGTGGATACCAGAATGGCTCATTCAATATTACCACGCCTAAATCAAGTTGTATTGGCTGTGTACGGGTTGCTGTCATTAAGGTGTCTCCTATACCTTTGATCTGAATCGTGTATGTGCTGAGAGGTAACGGAATATTTGTGCAAGAACAGGCGGCACCAGAATCGACAAGGATATTAACTAACCGGCCTCCGAGATTAGCTCTTATTTTGATTCGATTGCCGCTTTTGATGATTGTTCCTATAGCAACGGAGGCCACACACCCCTATTGGGGAGTATTATGCTTCACATACAGTGCTGCGAGATCTGTCTGAAGCTGGCTATTTGGATTTTTGGTTTGATCTGGGTTTTGTGTTATAAGCAAACGCTCTAATTAATTCAGTAAAGGTTCGTCTGCTTTGGAGTGGCTTTTTTGATGTTTCTCAGAATTTCTCAATTTATAGCACTGCTTGGTGCCATGATTATTTTTCCTGCAAAAGACACAGTATGGTTGGTAGTATCTTATCTTTTGCTCGTTTTCCCTATCTTGTTTTCCTTCAGCTAACCACTGCGTTGTTGCAATGGGACGCATTTTATTGCGTTTAATCCGGGACTCAATTTTGGACGCCCAATCTACAGGCGATCTGAAGGTGTTTTCAGGCGGGTCAGATCCATTCATTAAGGCTTGCTGAATGTGAGCACCAGAATTATTTTTCAGGAGTTGTAATAAAACTTCCTGATCACGTTCTACGTTTTCTAGGCCTGAGTGCTCTTTATATGTCACCCATAGGCGCTCTGCAAACGATTCAAACGATTCTTTGTTAGCTTGTCTTATATCCATAATTCTATTCCATTCAGCTTGTGTCGGTCCCCTTAGCTGTAACAAGGCTTCCTTTAACCTCTCGTACGCATCTTTATCTTCCTCATCTTCCTGTTTTAGGATGATCTCCCCAGACCTCAGGTTGGAAGGCATTTTTGGTTTCAGCTCCTCCGGTATGGTGAGGAGTGTCACCTGCCACACATCTCTAGCTTCTAAGTTATACACAGAGGCCTGCAACATTAAGTAAACAGCAACGTAAACAATGCTCGTAAACTCTTTGCAACGATACAGAAACTCACAACCCCCCCCAGTCGGATTCCCAGTGAGCTACTCTCTGAAAGCAAATGTAATGAGTTTGCTCATTTCTTTACTGACAAGATCAATAATATCAGAAAGGCAATCAGCTCATCCAATCAGCCAAGTTGTGTCGACGTCAGACTAGCTCAACCACAACTTAAGAAATCAGACATTATGTCCGATATCATGGCAATTAATGGCAAAATCTTAGAAGAGATTGTGCAAGTTATGAAAACATCAACCTGCAGTCTTGACACGCTCCCCACATCATTCTTTAAAACGGTTTAGAAATGGATCTTCTAAAAGTGGTAAATGCTTCACTTCTCTCAGGGATTTTTCCTAACTCACTTAAAACTGCAGTTGTTAAACCCCTCTTAAAGAAGAGCAACCTGGATAACACCATATTGAGCAATTACAGGCCCATCTCAAATCTCCCTTTCATTGGCAAAATCATTGAAAAAGTTGTTTTTAACCAGGTTAACAAGTTCTTAAACTTCAAGGGGTGTTTGGACAATTTTCAATCTGGTTTCAGACCACATCACAGTACAGAGAGCGCCCTTATAAAGATAATCAATGACATCCGCCTAAATACAGATTCAGGCAAACTAACAGTGCTGGTACTGCTCGATCTCAGTGCCGCATTTGACACTGTCGATCACAGCATACTTCTGGATAGGCTGGAAAACTGGGTTGGGCTGTCTGGGACGGTCCTCAAATGGTTCAGATCTTACCTTGAAGGAAGAGGTTACTATGTCAGTATAGGTGACCATAGGTCGAGGTGGACACCCATGACATGTGGAGTCCCACAAGGCTCGATTCTGGCACCACTCCTGTTCAACCTTTATATGCTCCCTCTGAGCCAAATAATGAGAAAAAACCAAATCTCCTACCACAGCTATGCTGATGACACTCAGCTCTACCTAGCCTTACTGCCTAATGACTACAGCCCCATTGACACCCTCTGCCAATGCATTGATGAAATTAACAATTGGATCTGCCAAAACTTTCTTCAGTTAAACAAAGAGAAAACTGAAGTGATTGCGTTTGGGAACAGAGATGAGGTTTTCAAGGTGAATGCATACCTTGGCTCTAAGGTTCAAACAACAAAAAATAAGGTCAAGAATCTTGGTGTGACTCTGGAGTCAGATCTGAGTTTTAACAGTCATATTAAAGCAGTTAGTAAATCAGCATACTATCATCTCAAAAACATAGCAAGAATTAGATGCTTTGTTTCCAGTGAAGACTTAGAGAAACTTGTTCATGCTTTTATCAGCAGCAGAGTGGATTACTGTACTGGCCTCCTCACTGGCTTTCCAAAAAGACAGTCAGACAGTTGCAGCTCATCCAGAACGCTGCGGCCAGAATTCTGACCAGAACCAGCAAATCAGAGCACATCACACCTGTCCTCAGGTCTTTACACTGGCTCCCAGTTACATTCAGAATAGATTTTAAAGTATTATTACTGGTCTATAAATCACTAAATGGCCTAGGACCTCAATACATTACAGATATGCTCACTGAATACAAACCTAACAGATCACTCAGATCTTTGGGATCAAATAAATTAGAAATCCCAAGAGTTCAGTCAAAGCAGGGTGAATCGGCTTTCAGCTACTACGCCCCTCGCTGCTGGAATCAGCTTCCAGAAATGATCAGATGTGCTCCAACATTAGGCACGTTCAAATCAAGACTGAAAACACATCTGTTTAGCTGTGCCTTTACTGAATGAGCACTGTGCTACGTCTGACAGATCGAACTACTATGTTTTTCTCTTCTTTTTAATTCTTTTATAACACATTTTATCAGCTTTTATTTTATTTCTATTTTTACCATTTCTATTAATTGTTTTATTTCTCTTATACTTGTTTCTTTTATTCCTGTTTATGTAAAGCACTTTGAATTGCCACTGTGTATGAAATGTGCTATATAAATAAACTTGCCTTGCCTTGCCTAAGTTGTCCCAGTAGGGTTGGAAAGGGCCTTTCCGTGGCATCATGCCTACAATTTCTTTTGTGTTTTGTGCACTCTTCACAAGTTAGCGGACGGCTAATAATAGTGACTTCATCATCTGCATTAGTCATCATTTTAAGCACAGCCACTTTTATTGTTTTACGGTTTATGACGCCAGATTTCGCCCGTGTCATTATGGGACTGCGATTCTTTCCTTCAGGTCTATTTGGGCGATAGTACATATTACTCACAGGTTCAGGAGACGGATCACGAATCATAAGGTTAGGTTTCATCCTCTGAGTTCGACTACGAACATCAACAAAAGTAAAGTTATCTGTACTCTTACCCACTAAAGTGGCCGCATCGTCTTCATCACTATCACTTTTTCCTTCGAGTTTTGATTCTATCGCGGCTGCTTTAAGTGCAGCTATTGGGAGCCCAGCGGACTCACAACAGGCTTCTAGAGCGGTGGTATATTTTTTATCCAACCGGAGCATGTTTTCAAGTTTTTGAATTTGCGTTTCCATTGCGCTGCCCTGTCTTGCCCAAGTTTGTTTATCATACGCGGATGCTTCGACCTGCAGTTGTCTCAGTTCATCCGATCGTGCTTTCTCAAGTTCTTTAATACTTTGTATTGTATGCGCGCACTCTTCAAGAGCCTTATCATTCACACGGAGCAAATAAAGGATTGCCGTGGGAGCTTTACGATAATTCCCTTTCGCCTTTAGTTTTTTTCTCCGCTGATGAATACCATGCTAAAATTTGATCATTACTCCAATCCAAATCTAGTCCCTTTTCGCATAAACAAACTAGAACACTTTTAATCAGTGCTGCGATGGAGTCCATTGCCTCATTGTCTAAACTCAAACTGTTGTTTCCCTGATAATCCATGTTTGTTTACTAATCTTAGATTATACCGGATTTCTACGTCTCTGGTCTATCACTGGGTATGTCGACCCGTTCTATTTATGTGTCTATATGGGGTGTGTCTTAGCTTTCCCTCGAGACTTTCTAAGATAAAAAAACGAACTTACCAGATCATCTGAAGACAGATAGGGAGAAGATCAAACCTCATGCTCTTGTTGTGGGTTCTGAATTGTCGCGCAGAAAAGACGTCACTCGCCTCACCGGGAGATCACGTCGGGGTCACCACTTTGTAAGCCCCACCCAATGGTTCAGATGTTGAATGGTGGTTTCCACGGATGTGGGGGAAGGAATTTTGCGTGTCAGTCTTTTCTTGCGCAGCTGTAAACAGATCATTAAACGTTATTAAACATTTGTTTTATAAATCCAATTTTTACCCTTATTCTTATCTGACTCCAATTCATAATAATTACAATTTAGATTCATCTAATTCATGCTGATCACCTTATAGGTTGTGATTCGGTCTAATTTAGATTGATTAACCTAATAAATCCTTATTCTCAAGTAATGGTTCATCGTTTACCCGAAGTCGCTTAGAGTCAGTATGCTGGCCAGTTACATCTGCTCACGGACACATCCTCGCCAGTTCCGATTCTTAGCTGATAAGCTAATTTCCTTTAAGTAATAATAGGCCCCATGCTTGCTCATACATAAAGGAAGTTTGATTTAGCCCCCTAGATTATATCATACTAAGTCAGTGATTGTCAGAAATCATCAGGTCTCTAATGCTGTGCCCATGCTCCATCCATTGATCCTGAATGTATGACAAATCCTGGTCGTAGGCTGCGGAAACATCAGCCTAAACAATCTACTAGATTTAAATGATTTCAGGAGATATTAGAGTTAAACAAGAATTTTACATTTATTTGCCAGGCAGTAATTGATTAACATATCACAATCAAAACATGCAGAAGAAGTACAAAATGATTACACAACATGATCAGCATAAAACATTAAGACATTTTGTAAAATAAACAATTGTCAAAGAGTCGTCATACCTGGCAATGTAGACACACAGAGACTGTACGGGAAGTTTCATCTGATTACAGATGCTTCCCTGAGTGTTTCGCCAAATCTCCTTAAATACCCAAGATGTCATAAATTCAAGTTAATAAAAACTTCACAAAGACTTTTGTCCAGGGATTTTATCCTGGAAGCCAAATACCATCTGGGGAAGGAGACAAGACTTGACAAAAGATCTTATCCAGGATATCCTCTCTCATGAGAGAGGACAAAATTTACCCAAATCTGAGATCATCTATTTCGGTCCATGTTATTGATATAAAACTGAGATCACATTTACACTCGCACTGAGACCTTTAAAATGATACTAAGCATGACAAGTTAAACTTCACAAATACTGCAAATATACATCTTATATCATTTCACCATAGAAGCTTGAAATCTGGTCATTCCTGAGTAACCTTTTAATGACCCAGGCCGTATAACTGGGGAGGGTAAGAGGGCCTGAGGATAGGTGATGTGTCAACTGTCCAGATGGCTTTCTCGAGATCCTCTCTGAAGATTATAAAGTTTATTGTTTTACAGCATGTTAGTTCTCGTGGTCTGATCTTTAGAGAATTTCACAGCAGTTTTCAGCATTTGATATTATGGAGAAATATAACCATCCTTACAGGCACATCCTGCCAGATGTACATCTTCATAGAGACAAAGAGAAAATAATGCATACGAATGAAAGACAAACTCTTAAATCGTCAAAACTAAGGCAGATGTATCTTTGCATAATATGCCATGGTTTTCCTCATATGCTGTGTTTATTCCAACCAACCAGGTTAATTAATGTGTTGTTTTAACCCTTATAGCAGATTAAAATTATCTGTGTGTGTCTGAAATGTATGATGTCTGGTATTGAACGAAAGCTAGTGACATTTGCAATACATTGGAGTAAATGAAAAACTAGTAGCACAAACAGTATTCGTCTTGTAACCTTTGATGTGATATAGTTACAAAACTTACCACGTGAATTCTACATACAGTCTGTTAATTATGGAACCTACCTATGATGGTATGGGGCGTGGCCCTGCCCTTCATGGCAACTGCTCATTGGAAGACAGTGCCATGGGGATGGACCAAACCAGGTCACTTAAAAACAAAGAAACTTTGCTTTTTGCATTAGCTGGCTTGCACATGCTATTGCTTTCTGCCCCGTTCGCCTGCTCGGACACTGCACCGACACGCGATTGGGTCACCACGAACTCTCCATGCAAACCTCTTAAGTTTCGGGACGGCCGAAACCGCACGAACTTCCGCAAACCGACTCTCAGCAGTCCGTCACCTCGGTAACCCAGAACGACCATAGTGTTGTTTATTGCTGCGGACAAACAGCTATTACCTTATCACAGAGACCTGCTGGTGCTTCAAGCTGCGATGCGATGACAGATTTACGTCCATGATACAAATTAACTCTTGTGTAACACCCATTATTCATACATACTAATTGTCCCCAATCTAACATTTCTTCCACAATCAATCCATTACTGTCCGATTTATCACTCTCCCATTAAGTATTGAAAAAATTGAATCACCACACCATACTACTTTCTGACTAATGTTACCTCTTAATTTATCTTTACATAATTTTCCACATGGATTGTAAAAATTAATTACCTTAATCCTGCAACACCCTTCCCAAACTTCTATTGAAACCACCTCCTGATCCATCACCACCTCAATCACCTTATACCCTACACCTTGTTTTATTAAAGTAGCAACCCCTCCTCCATTACCTTGTTTTCTATCTATCCGAATAACCATATATCCTTGTAGACCAAAATCTAACTGTGGTTTAAGCCATGTTTCTTGAACACGTATAATATCTGGTTTCTTTTCTAAATTGGAAATTACTTTTTTTAATTCTTGCCTATTAGCTATTAAGCTTCTCGAATTCCACTGTAATATTAACAACAGTATTAAGGGTCACCACATACTTGCTGAGGACGAAATCTGCATCTTTAATTTCTCATTTATCAAATCCACTGAGATACCCTCAATCTGTAGATGCTTTAATTCTTATTCTGATTCTCTCAGTCCGACTTTCCGTCTGTGCTGAACAGTTCACTACTTCAGCCTTAAAAGTAATAAACGCAACATTGCTCTTGATCTCAAATCTCCCTTTTTTAGTTTCTTTATCCATTTCCGACTTCTGTTGAATGATTTCTTTGCTTTTGTTACCCACTCTTTCCAACTTTAAGGCCTCCGAGTATGACATTCCTTCTTGAAATGTCTTGAGCTGCATGTTTCCTCACTTTGCATCCTCTATATCCCGCACTGTGCTCTTCTCCACAGTTACAATATTTGGGACTAACTCCTTGACCACATTTACCATACTCATGCTCTCCTCCGCATTTAGAACATCTCTGCTTGCCTCTGCATACTGCTGCCACATGTCTAAACTTTTGGCATTTATAACATCTTAAAGGGGGAGGCACAAAAAGCCTCACAGAAAAACTCATAAATCCCAGATATACTTTACTTGGCAGTTTGTCTTCATTAAAGTCTTTCCATCATGATTCACTATCTCCCCTTTCACCATTTCTGATGTATTTAAATCTTTTCACATCAATAACTGCAGCACCAGTAAGACCTAGGGATGCCAGTGATCACTCCTTTAACCCATTTCTTTTCTTCTTGGACAGTACAAGTCACTTTCTGCAACATGATTGATTTAATTTCTACAGCCTTTTTTGTTGTCTGCTATCCTTACAGTATATTATCAGCCTGCCATCTCTCAACTTTTTAACACTTTCTACAAATCCTATCTCTTCCTTGGTTGTTTTTGATATCTCCAGTGAATTAATGATGCTAAAGGAACCAGAATCGAGTTTCATCACTACCTTAAATTCTTCTTTCCTCCTTATCAGATGCATTCCATTCTCACTATCAATCTCAGATGTAATACTCCAACTTCTGTTTCGTATCCGATTTTCTACTGTAATCCATTCATTTTTCAAATTTCCCCCTTCATCCGCGTCCGACATTTCCGAGAATGCTTCCGGAATCTAAGCTACCTTCTACCATGCACTCTCCAGTCACTGATCAGCTGTTGCCAAACCACCCAACTTCGGCCTGTGTTGTCTCAAAAAAGTGAGAACCTCATGGGCAGTCATCCATTTCATACAACTGCAGATATTTCAAAATAAAAGCCCCAAACCAAATAACAGAAATGAATTCACAAATAATACATGTAACTTATTTTCTCAACTTATTTTTCATCTTAGAAAGCATAAACAACTTGTATACATAATATACAAAGTAACAGCAAACAGTTACAAATCAGTGCAGATGTTCCATAATGTCATAACAGAAGTGCACCACAGCACACTGGATGGTCAATATTGCTTCACATATGATCAGATTTGACTGTAGTTATGAATGTAAATATTTACAGCAGAGAAATCAAGTTTAAGAACCCAATAGTGTAGACCAGGGATGGGCAAACTCGATCCTGGAGGGCCGGTGTCCCTGCATAGTTTTGCACCAACCCTAATCAAACACACCTGCTTGTAGCTTTCTAGTGATCTTGAAGACACTAATTAGGGTGTTCAGGTGTGTTTGATTAGTGTTGGAGCAAAACTCTGCAGGGACACCGGCCCTCCAGGATCAAGTTTGCCCATGCCTGGTGTAGACCGAGATATTGTGCTGATGAGGACAGCTAAAACTGAATATTAACCCTAACCCTAACCCTGGATCATTGAAGCTAAATTAACACAGAGTAAATAAACAACAGATGCAAATGTGGAGATGGATTTTCCCTGTGAAGCCATTATGGAAACATACAGACTCAACTATCGACCACATTTAAATGAACACACTTTCAAAGAAGTACAGAATCAAGGAACAACACAGAAAGACAATATGCAAAAACCTATGGATAAGGAAGTGCAGATGTTCCATAATAAGGCCTTTGTTTAGAGTAATAAACAAATATTGTGATGTGCTGAATGACGGATGAGAGCAGATATAGAATAATCACATCTGAAGCTGCAGACAGAAAGACCAGACTGTGGACAGAAACACACCACCTCTGAAGTAAGAATTACTCGCATATATATATTCATCTTACACACAAATACACTTCAGACACAATAATGTTAATGAATAATATAAAGATTATGAACCATGTTATGATGCTAAAAATTATTCAATGTCTTTCTTCCTCAGAAATGGCCCAAGTTCTAGATTTCCTCCTCCTCATTGGTGAGTGTGTTTGTAGTTTTATTTCTGGTTTATAGTTTCATTAATTTTCTGTTCTGAAAAGCATTAAAGCAAAGTGTCCCTTTCACAGCTCTCTGCTCCATATCTGAATGTGTTCAGCATCAGTATCACTTTATAAATGAGAAGAAGGAATGGGCTGATGCTCAGAGTTACTGCAGAGAGAAATACACAGATCTGGCCACTGTTGACAACATGAACGACACAAATGAGCTGATGAAGAGTGTGAATGATGGAGGTAATCAGTATGTCTGGATTGGTCTGCAGAGGAAATGGCAGTGGTCTTCAGGTGAACCTGCACTCTTTCTGAACTGGGGAAATAAACAACCAGATGGCAAAGATGAGTGTGCTTTTATGAGAAATGGTCAATGGGAAGATGGGAAATGTAGTGACCCCTGGATATTTGTCTGCTACAACAGTAAGTACTCCTAAAGTAGCAAACTTATTACAGATGTATTATTATTATTGAACTCAAAGCATAACAAGTCTTCAATAATACATGCATTTCTGATGCTTCAGTGCTTTTTTAATTAGGCGCCATTAAAAATAATAATGAAAAAACTGAAGTAAAAAAAAAAGTATGCATGTGTGTGTGTTTTTTTTTTCTTTTCTTAAAGAGAGCACAGGACTGGTGTTTGTCAATCAGGAGATGAACTGGACTAATGCTCAGAGTTACTGCAGACAGAATTACATTGATCTGGTCAGTGTGAGGAACCAGAATGAGAGTCAACAGCTGGAGAAGTTCATTATTGACAGTCAGTCATTTGGATCTGAAGTCTGGATCGGTCTGTTCAGAGACTCGTGGCAGTGGTCAGATCAGAGTAACTATTCATTCAGTTACTGGAATACTGGTGAACCAAATAATGTTGGTGGGAATGAAAATTGTACAGTAGTTCAACCGAACACTCAAGGAAGATGGATAGACATCTCTTGTGATTATCAGTATCCTTTCGTGTGTCATGAAGGTGAGCAGATCCTCCAAACACACTCAATCCATCATCAGCTCCAGATCTCTTAAAGTTGACTCTACATGTCTGACATGACAAATTCCTCCACAGTGTTTGTTCTGCATGTTGTTTTTGATCAGTCTCTCTCTGGTTTCTGCTTTGTTTTGTGTCCAGATAAACTGATTGTGATCCAGCAGAATCTGTCGTGGTCTGAAGCTCTGAGATACTGCAGACAGAATCATGTGGATCTGGTCTCGGTTCAGTCAGTGGAGATGCAGCATCGTGTGATGAACGTGGTTAAACTGGCGTCTACTGAGGCGGTGTGGTTGGGTTTACGTCACTCCTGCGCTTTGGGCATCTGGTTCTGGGTGAGTGGAGAGACCGTGTGCTATCAGAACTGGGCTCCAGGGAACGGCACATCAGAGGAGGACTGTGAGCCCACAGTGAGATCTGGAGCAGTTCAGTATGGAGGAGATCAGACCTGGATCAGCCGTCCTGAAACTGACCGACTCAACTTCATCTGCAGAAATTATTATTTGTGAAGGACCTGATGATGTTTCTGTTCAAAAGCATGAATGTTTCAAGATCTTGTATTGTTTTAAATGTTTCTATCTAGATAATCGAATCAATATTTTTCATATTAAATGTAACATTTTTATTTATTTTAAATTGCTAGTATATTATAATGTTTAAAGACTCCATGAAACTCAACTCAATTTCAGTCTTTGCTTTTAAGCAATAGTTTACCCAAAGCTTAAAAATGACCACATAATTTACCCACCGTCATGCCATCCTCAACGTATATGGCCTTTTTCTGTCAGACAAACACAGTTTAAACTAACCGATTTATCTCCAGGGGGTTAACACATGTCTTATGAAGCAGATTCACGTGTTTTTGTATCAAAGATATTTCCAATTATTCAATTATAAACTCTGATCAATGTACATTTTGCATGACTGACATATACAACAAATGATGTAAGGCAAATTCATAAATGAATTACTGGAAATAGACCTTGCAGGATCCACTTACCACATAGTTTGTTTATCACAGAAGTCAACAACAAACAAGAAAACTAGTTGGCCTGGCCTTACTGTATGATGTCACACAGTACATTATTCTTACAATCTGTCCGATGTCTTATACATCAGTCGCGCATAATGTGCATTCGGCCTCCACCGTAAGTTGTGAATTATTTGTATTAAATATTTTTGAAAACACATGAATCTGCTTCAGAAGAGGCAGGATATTGTGTGTTCACCTGAGTGAAGAAAGAATGGTTTGAGGGTGAGTACATTAAGGGCTAGTTTTCTTCTTTGGGTGATCTATAACTTTGTTACATGAAACAATCCAATGTACATGTGTTGAATTAGGAAAGAATTTAAAATTGTGGCATTAATTATATTGACTGCTTAAAAGAAAAATAAATTGACTGTTGATTTCATGGGATCTTGGTGTTCTGGTGGTGTAGGGATTTTCTTTAATCATATTGTTACAGATTACTAAGGCTGTCCCTGTGTAAAGGTGCGGTCACACTAGAATTTGAGCTTGCGAAATTTTGTTGTACGGCGCTGTGAAAAGGGACGGAATTAAACAAGATGATAAGACATTTAAAAATTAAGAGCTATTATGCCGCCTTTCCACTGCACACGACTGTCGGAGTACGCCCCCTTGTGGCAGTCGCACAGAATTTTCAGTTCTGACATGCACCATGGGAGAGAAGCTGTTCTCGCAGCGTCCGAAATAAAGGAGTGCAAAAGCAAGAGCCATTATTCTCTGCGTTCACAGTGGTTGAAAGAATGAATGATTACTATAAACTCATAGACCGCTAAAAATATTGGAGGGAAGGAGTCGCAGGAGTTCAAATATTTAAATGGATTCGCAGCTCAATTTGGATCCGAATTTTCCGCATATGGAGATGATCGGAACTCCACGCAGCTCCCAGACTACTCTCTATAGGAAACGAATGTCTTCCGATCTGACGCTTGTCGTTTGTCATGTGCAGTGGAAAGGAGGCTTTAGTCCGAATTTAAATTTTTTGTCCAGAGAGGTCATGCATTGATCCTCGATTGGTCTCACACAGTCAAGTGATGCAATTTCGCAAGTCAGAGTTCACCAAACTTGAACTTTCCAACACAGTGAACTGCAAAACCTGTCGCACTAGCTTGCGTTTCCGGTCTGACACATTTGCATGTTTATGAATGGAAGTCTATGGGGAGAAAAGTGCAGTGTGATCGCAGCTTTATGTTGGTATAACAAGTGGGACGGGGCTAAGATATTTGGGAGTTCTGCCAGACCTGTGGTACGAGCTTATTTTTCATCACCTGTGTGCCATATCGGTCTTGATTCCCACAGAGCAGCTTTTCTCAGTCCTGGGGCCTTATGTTTCAACGCTGCGTATGCACAAAAACTTTGCGTACCCCAGATTTCACGCTCACGTTTGGATTTACTCATGATGAAATGAACGTGGGAATGTGCGTTGGTCCACGCCAACTTCATGTCTGGTGTACATGCAATTCTTGTGTGTGTTTGTTTTATTTCCATTGGCAACTCCTAGAGGAAATTGTGTTAAATTGCACACTACAAAGTATCTTTGAGCCGTGCAATGCCAGCTGTATGGGAATCATCCGCATGTCTAGCAGGTATATAAGGTTTCCATACCATGCAGTTTGAAGGATAAGCATTTTATTAAGCTTTGTTAGTAAATACATAGTAAATATAGACATGAAGGCTTTTGCTTTAAAGGGTTAACTGCTATATTATGTGCACAAGTATAGAGAAATGTTGCAGGATGCTAGAGAACAACGCATCCTGTTATCGGGTGGGGGTGGATGGAGAATGCAGAAAGGTCTGATAATGACAGGACGTATGAGCTGTGTGTATGTGCTCTAAAACATCTGCTTTAGAAGGTCAACTCCCAAGAGAAGATGCACAGATACCAGAAAGAGGAACATCTGGTTGCTGAATGGTCAAACTGTCAAGACGACAGCATATAAGTCAATAGGGTTGAGGATTAGATAGTGTGTGAAAGACAGTATAAAAGCATAAAGGAGAGCCCAATAGGGCAGAGCTGAATTGATAATACACCTCTCCTGCGCAGAACTTGTACTCTCTAACTTCTTGCATTCAAAATAAAACTTCTTAATTTTCAACTCAGATCTCTGTCAATTTTTGAACATGCCATGGACCATTTGAGGCCTCCAAGTTGACCAGCCAAACATTAAAAGCGCAATTTGCAGCAGACCCAACTGCGTTAACCGCGTCAGCAAAACTCTCCCACTCTATTTTTTCTTTTGTTAGTAATTCCGGAGGACAAACTTGGAAATAACACAGTTTATCTCCGGTCTACCTCCGAAAAGAACACCTCCAGTTCACATTCTGTTCAAAGTTTCTCTTTTTGCTTGCTTTTCCGTTTGGTTTTGCCGAAGTAGAGTCATTAGCATATTCATATGGGGGAGGAGGCAGGAAGGGGTTTTGCGCTCGTGCGCTCAGTTTCACCTTAAAGCTATGGTCACACTTGACTTTTCTTCCCATAGACTTCCATTCATACGCACGCGAATGCGTCAGACCGGAAACGCTGGGTCATGCGTCAAGTTTCGCATGTTGCTGCAGTGCAAAGTTCAAGCTTGGTGAACTCTGACCTGCGAAATCGCATCACTTGACTGCGTGAGACCAATCGAGGATCAAAACTGGACCTCTCTGGACAGAAATTTAAAACATGGAGCAATCGCTTGCTTTTTTAAATGTCTAATGAGCTTGTTTAATCCCGCCCCTAATCCCGCCCCGCACATTTACAGCTTTGTCCGTACGCAATGTTTTAGTATGATTTCAACGCAAGTCTTCGTATATGAGGCCCCTGGCCCTCGTGCCATGGTGTTGCATGTTTTGCATGTTTCTCATATTCAACACAGCTGATTTACATAACCAGCTCCTTAGAAGAGCTCGAAATAATCACAAATAATCAGATCTGACAGTGTAGCTATGAATGTAAATATCAGCAGAGACATTCACTGAATGTAACCTGAGAACCCAATACGCTTATTTCACGTGGCCGCCATTTTAAAGAACCAAAGCGAGGCTGCGGTGGGAAGAAACCTGGAAGTATAGGACAAGGACTGTAAACATTGCAGTGACATGCTGTGGAGTACACACCTCCAGCTGTTGCCGAGATTTCAAAATGCAGAACTGGTGTAAACATAACTTTAATATCATTCAGTAAGTTTAATTTAGAAAATTAAAAGCAATTTAGCATCAAACAACATCACAAGCTCTGTAAGAGTAATATGCTCAAGTGTCCTCCTAGGCTTCAGATCATGGCAGCAGGTAAACACCGTGGGGACGCTTCACTGCTTCAGTCTATGTTACCCAATGAGCGATAAAACACTGTAGCACACCCTCGTGTTGTCTGTAATAGTGTTGTCCCGGTACTGAACTTTTAAAACCATCTATTTCCCGCTGAGTTAACATTGAAGCGCCGCTGAGCGCAGATGACTCGACTGATCTTCACGGCTGCTTCGCGTTCCAGTCTCCTTGTGTCTGTGTTTGCACTCAGTTTACTGCCCTTCACCCAGTGCAAACACAGATACACGGAGACGCGAGGGCGAAGCAGCCATGAAGATCAGCCGAGTCATCAAGCAGATCTCTCGGCTCGTCTGTGTTTGTACTCGGTAAACAGCGGAGGGTGAACTGATGACCTTCTCGGCCAATCACAAGCTATTCTGTTGATCACGTGAACACAATGGCAAATCAGCGCTGTTTTAAGAAAGCCATCAACAGTGCCTTAAATGTTAGCGGGAAATTTATGGTTTTTCTTTTAATTCAGTATCGTGACAAGTCTAATATAGTGAAAGAATCAGTTCATTAACTCGCGTTTGATAAATGGCGTCTAAAACGTGTGTTTGGGAAAGAAAACGCTAGCTAACTAGTGCCATTTCCCTTAACTTAGCTGAAAAAGAGCTCTGATATCCCTTTTTATTTTCACCATTCATTCAGAACGAACCTTCGGGTCACTCAGAAGGCGGTGAAATGATAAATTTGTGTCACTTTCTCTTCGCTGATAAGATATACAGCCAAGTACACAACGTTCTAATGTAACTCCCAACGATACTTCCGGGTTTCTTCCCACCGCAGCCTCGATTTCGCTTTTAAAAATGGCGGCCGCGTGAAATCAGTCTATTGTGTAGTTATGATACAACACAAAGATATTGTGCTGATGGGGACATATAAAACATATGAATATTGTGTTGTGGTGAAAATCATGCTGTTGGTCACTGTATTATTGAAGGTGAAAGCACACGGAAAGTAAATAAAAACAGATGCAAATGTTGAGTTGGATTTTCCCTGTGAAGCCATTATGGAAATGTGGCAGGAGAGATAATTGGTTGCACAGCATCATTAATTTGAGTCTTTGTTTCGGTCCTATCACCAAACGGCATTTGGGCTATAAAAAGGGGAAAACATTTGCTACCTGGAATGTCACCTGATGAGCGGCGGCGTCGTGAACGCGCTTCACTTCCAAGTGCCCTCGGCAGGTCTGGGAAGACTAATCGGGCTGAATATTGCTTTGCTTAATGTTTGCTATGATTTTGTCAAGGCTAAAGTGAGTGTAGAGGCTGGTAATGGTAAGGAAGCATTATTTCAGTTTATTGCTGTGGTTAATGCGATCGATCTGCGAACACTGTATGCCTGCTTCCTGTTTGACTGCAAACTCCGTGATATCTGCCATTAACTTCGATCGCCTTTTGGCGAGCGGTAGGTGTTCGCATGTGTTGCAAATTGTCTAATAGGAGGTCTTATATTATAATGATTTTATTTCTTTGTTTACAGGCTGGGTGGCATTCTGTAACGTGAGCTCCTGTCGGGCGCTCCGCGTTTTATTTGCGGCTGCAGTGCTGTTCTGTTTTCCTAATTTGATTTTCGTTTTCTATTTTTCTGAATTGTTTTCCTGATTTATATCCTAATTTCCAGATTTAGTAGTTTATTTTGGTTACGCAAGGATTATTTATTTAACTAATTTGTTTGTTTATCTATACATTCTTATAAAGTGATATTCTCTATTTGTGTTTATTTTGTTTTGGCTGGATTTATTTGTTTTTCTTCCTGTGATATTGATTTATTTATCCAGCTAGTTTTGATTTGAGATTTTCCCATATATTGTTGTGCCTTTTTTGTGAAGGTTTTGTATTTTCTTCATACTTAAATTTTGTTTAGTTTTATTGATTTTTGGCTTAAGATGGAACTTAGTTTGTACTTTGTTTATTGTCTATTTATTTATTTATTTTTTGATTGCAGGTTGTTGGTCTGAACTGACTTGTCTGCTTGTGACAGGGCTTGAGCTCCCAGCCAGGACGGAAGGCTAATTTAATAGGTGATTTTGCACATATAACATTGTATATTACGTTGTGTATATAGTAATAAACATGTACATACACTTGTCAATCTGTATATTTGCACTCACTACTTCTATTTTTTTTAAATATATATATATTTATGATATGTTTTTTTGTCCTGTCTCTGTAATCCTGTTGCACTGTAGAAGCTCTGTCACCAAAACAAATTCCTCGTATGTGTGAACATACCTGGCAATAAAGCTCTTTCTGATTCTGATTTAGGACTTTTTCTCACAGTGTGTGGTGATCACTGTGTGTGTGTGTGTGTGTGTGTGTGTGTGTGTGTGTGTGTGTGTGTGTGTGTGTGCCCTTTACACAGTGGAGTGCAGTGTTTTCACTTGCATGATTCCTGTGACGCTCCAGAGACAGACGAATCTTCGCTGAGGCCAGCTTCCAGCCTCCGCCACTGAGACTGCAGCTCTGCACAAGACGTTTGGCCAGCGGAGAAATTAAAATGGTCGTGCCCAACTGAGCCTGGTTTCTCTCAAGGTTTTTTTTTCTTCACTTCCGCCTTTAGTGAAGTTTTTTTTCCCTCTCCGCTGTCGCCACTGGCTTGCATGTTTCGGGATCTATAGAGCTGCGCATCGTTGGATTTGCTCTTCAGTATTTGGACTCTCAGTAGTGATTATTAAACCACACTGAACTGAGCTAAACTGAACTGAACTTAAACACTATAAACTGAACTACACTGTTCCTATTTACTGTGACCTTTTATGTGAAGCTGCTTTGACACAATCTACATTGTATAAGCGCTATACAAATAAAGGTGAATTGAATTGAAAAAAAAAAGTGCAGTCTGGCCACCTTCCTTGGCTGGTGAGCTCTGGCCCTTGGGCACAATTTAGGATTCCACGAACCATAGTGTCAATGTTGCAATGTTGATCTTAATCATGTTTTTATTCAAGACTTGTTAATAAAGAGATTATTTTTGTACCGTGCCAATTACATTACATTTCTACAGTTTATTGTAAAAAAAATTAAAAATAGCTTTACCGATTATCTTTGAATTGATACTAGCATTTCATGTATACAAAACACTTATGTTTACCTTAATTTTGTTTGGTTTTTAAAAACACTTTTGAAGGTACAGCATGGTTGGAAATGATGTAGAATAAATGTATTTCCTTATCAAGCAATATTTACCTCAATTTTTCTTAATGTGTTGATGAAAATGTAAATTTTCTCCATCTTGAGCATGTTCTCAGATGGCACTGTTAATTCTCATAAAAATCTCCTAAATAATCTTTCACACAAACTTTTTAAAGCGACATTACAGTGTTGTGGTGGAAATGACACTGATACTGTGCGCCGGCTATATTTTCTATAAAAAGATAATATTGATAATAGTCTCACATTATTAACTCTAAAATATTTAAATTATTTCACTAGTGCTTAATTAAAATACATTGACAGATACCAGATAAATATTTTAAAATGTTATTTTCATTGTTGAAGTTTGTTGAAGGCGAAACTAATAAAATGAGGAAAAATATAATAGAAAGCTAGTAAATTTTATTAAAGTAAGTTTTATTGTTAGTTTGACAAAATTATATATTTTTGTAAATATGATCAAAGGACATAAAAGTGCCCATAGTTGAAGAACTACCCTTATATAGACAGATAGGTAACTAGATAGAATAGACAGGGATAGATTGATCTGCGCGCTGCAGACACAAAAGGTAAACGCCTGCGCACTGCTTCTGCTCTCCGTACGTGCACGTGAAACAGGCGTGACTCAACTATTTGGACACACCGAAGTTGCACGCTCACACAGAGCCCAAAATGTGAGTTTGTACTTGTCGATGTCAATAAAGAAAAGAACCAATGGGCTGCAGATTATGTCACAAGGGCCGGACTGTCTGAAAAAACAAACAAACATCTTTTATGACTTTCAGAGCATCACAGATCACAGCATCGCCAATTAAGCAGAAAAACACAACAGGCTGCTGAGTGTTTTATTGGCCAATTAGATCAAAAGAACAAGGAAAAAAATGGAAACTGCCCCATCTGCCAGATGGCTAGTCTGTCCCTGCACACAAGTAATGTGCATGTAATACTAGCACAGATGAAGTTTAATGTTAACTGTCTAAAGAGCGAATTGATCTCTCTAATTTTATTAAGTTAACTGATCTCGTCAGTGCCTCATTAACTTAAACAGCGAATAATAAACGTTCCTCAGCAAACAAACCCTATTATTAAACTATAAAATGGATTTCAAATATTATATAATGTATTATCATTCATCTAACTTGAAACCATGCTCTTGTTTTTGGTTCGTTCCTGATTTGAAAATAGCTTGAGTGTTGCCGGCAAAATTCAAAAACGACTTTAGACAAATGAGATGTTAATCAGCATCAGGAACTACCAGCAGGAAATAAACACTGGACAACCCTCTGGCTCTGCCACCTGGCTGTGAGCAAACACTGACCTATTAGTGGAGATACGGCAGAAGAAAATTATAGTTCCCATTCCTGTTTATATTTAAGTAAATATATACTATGCTGCACTATCATTATTACTATTATTAAGATATTCTAAAATCAGTGACCACTTATTAAGAAAAAAAAAAAGATAGAAAAGACTTCTATTTAAAGATTGATCCTTTTGGTACATTGCCAGTATATCAATAATGTAGGATTGATCTGCCCACCTAGTAGCCATTAGTAGCTACTAATGGTGAATCTCAGTGTCAACCCTGTTGAAAAATCCATCTTAAACCAGCCTAGGCTGGTTGGCTGGTTTTAGCTTGTTGACCAGGCTGGTTTTAGAGGGGTTTTGGCCATTTCCAGGCTGGTTTCCAGCCTGGTCTTAGCTGGTCAGGCTGGAAAATGACCAGCTAAATCCAGCTAAAACCAGCTTGACCAGCCTGGTTTAAGCTAGACATAGCTGGTTTTGGCTGGTCATTTTCCAGCCTGACCAGCTAAGACCAGGCTGGAAACCAGCCTGGAAATGGCCAAAACCCCTTTAAAACCAGACTGGTCAACCAGCTAAAACCAGCCAACCAGCCTGGGCTGGTTTAAGCAGTTTTTTTAAGCAGGGAAATGTGTTCTACACTGCATTTTTTATCAGTTCACCTGTGTTTCTGCTTCACATCCTTTCACAAATCCTTTCTCGTGAGCTCATGGTATAGTAAAATTACAATTACTAAAATTAAACAACATATAAATCAGTGCTGATTTTCCATAATGTCATAACAGAAGTGCACCACAGCACACTGGACTATCAATTTTCCTTCACAGATAATCAGATTTGGCAGCTATTAATGTAAATATCAGCAAAAACAAAAACAGTTTAGGAACCCAATGGTGTGGTTACGACACAACACAGAGATATTGTGCTGATGGGGACATGTAAAATATATGAATATTTTGTTGTGGTGAAAGACATGCTGTCGGTCACTGGATCATTGAAGGTGAAATAACACAGAGAGTAAATAAAAAACAGATGCAAATGTTGAGTTGGATTTTCCCTGTGAAGCCGTTACGGAGACTCAACTCTCTACCACATTTAAATGAACACACTTCCAAAGAATACAGAATTACACAGAAGGGACATATGCAAAAACATATAAGGAAGAAAAATGAAAAAGGCCTTTGTTTAGATACGTAATGTGGCGTGCTGAATGACTGATGAGTGCAGATATAGAATAATCACATAGTCTGAAACTGCACACAGAAACATCAGACTGAGGACAGAAACACACCAGCTCTGAGGTAAGAACAACTTGTATTCATCTTACACACATACTTCAAACTTGGTAATGGATGGTAACAATTATGAATCATGTTATGATACTAAAATATGTTCTCAATGTCAGTTTCTTCCACAGAAATGGCTCAAACTCTATATTTCCCTCTTCTCCTCATTGGTGAGTGTGTTTGTAAATTTATTTATGGTTTATAGTTTCATTAGGTTTGACTCTGTTCTGAAAAGCATTAAAGCAAAGTGTCTCTTTCACAGCTCTCTGCTCCATATCTGAATGTGTTCAGCGTCAGTATCACTTTATAAATGAGAAGAAGACCTGGACTGAAGCTCAGAGATACTGCAGAAAGAATTACACAGATCTGGCCACTGTTGACAACATGAACGACATGATCCAGCTGAACAAGAGTGTGAATGATGGAGGTAACCAGAATATCTGGATTGGTCTTCAGAGGACGAGTGTTTATAATTGGCATTGGTCTTCAGGTGATCCTGTGCTCTTTCTGAACTGGGCATCTGGACAACCAAACAGCAGTAATGATTGTTCTTATATAATAAATGGACAGTGGTATGTTTGGCCATGTAGTACCTTCATATACTTCATCTGCTACAACAGTGAGTACAAACCTCTACAGTAACAAACATTCATTTAGTAAAGATGATTCAAATGGAAATTTATTGTGATAAAAGTAAACATTATACATTACTCATAGTTATATTTATAAACATTACAAGACCCACAACAACTTTTCTGTAACACAGTAGTTTGGTTCAGTTCACAAACAGACAATACAGCAATTTAAGAATGTTAACTTGATTTATTAATGATTTACATTTGATTTTCTTAAAGTGAGCAGAGGACTTGAGTTGATCAGTCAATCGATGAACTGGAAAGATGCTCAGAGTTACTGCAGAAAGAATCACATTGATCTGGTCAGTGTGAGGAACCAGAATGAGAATCAACAACTGGAGAACTTCATTAAAGACAAAAGCTTATCTGGAGCTGGAATTTGGATCGGTCTGTTCAAAGACCCATGGCAGTGGTCAGATCAGAGCAACTCCTCATTCAGATACTGGGAAACTTCTCAACCTGATAATGGAGGAGGAATTGAAAACTGTACAGTGATCAGTCTGAATGTTCAGAGACGATGGCATGACATCTCTTGTAATAACCATCAGTTTTCCTTTGTGTGTCATAAAGGTGAGCAGATCCTCCAAACACACTCAATCCATCATCAGCTCCAGATCTCTTAAAGTTGACTCTACATGTCTGACATGTCAAATTCCTCCACAGTGTTTGTTCTGCATGTTGTTTTTGATCAGTCTCTCTCTAGTTTCTGCTTTGTTTTGTGTCCAGATAAACTGATTGTGATCCAGCAGAATCTGTCGTGGTCTGAAGCTCTGAGATACTGCAGACAGAATCATGTGGATCTGGTCTCGGTTCAGTCAGTGGAGATGCAGTATGAGGTGATGAACGTGGTTAAACTGGCATCTACTGAGGCGGTGTGGTTGGGTTTACGATTCTCCCACATTTTGGGCATCTGGTTCTGGGTGAGTGGAGAGACCGTGTGCTATCAGAACTGGGCTCCAGGGAACGGCACATCAGAGGAGGACTGTGAGCCCACAGTGAGATCTGGAGCAGTTCAGTCTGGAGGAGATCAGACCTGGACCAGTCGTCCTGAAACTGACCGACTCAACTTCATCTGCACTAAGTACTAGGATTAAAAGACCCTGAGGATGTTTGTTTAAAAGTATGAATGTTAAATTTATCACTGCTTCAAATGCTTATTTCAGTGACGCAGTGGTGCAGTAGGTAGTGCTGTCGCCTCACAGCAAGAAGGTCGCTGGTTCGAGCCTTGGCTGGGTCAGTTGGCGTTTCTGTGTGGAGTTTGCATGTTCTCCCTGCGTATGTGTGGGTTTCCCCTACAGTTCAAAGATATGTGGTACAGGTGATTAGGGTAAGCTAAATTGTTTCTAGTGTATGAGTGTGAATGAGTGTTTATGGATGTTTCCCAGAGATGGGTTGCGGCTGGAGGGGCATCCGCTGCATAAAAATGTGCTGGATAAGTTGGCGGTTCATTCCGCTGTGGCAACCCTGGATTAATAAAGGGACTAAGCCGAAAAGAAAATGAATGAATTAATGAAATGCTTATTTCAAGAGAACTGAATTAGTTTTTTATTGATAAAAGTAACAGGGCAATGCGGTGGCACAGTGGGTAGCACTCACCTCACAGCAAGAAGGTCGCTGGTTCGAGCCTCAGCTGGGTCAGTTGGCATTTCTGTGTGAAGATTGGGTTTCCTCCAGGTGACCTGGTTTTCCCCACAAGTCCAAAGACATGGTACAGGTGAATTGGATAAGCTAAATTGTCCGTATTGTATGTGTGAATGAGAATGTATGGGTGTTTCCCAGTAATGGATTGCAGCTGCAAGGGCATCTGCTGTACAAGTTGGCGGTTCATTCCACTGTGCGACCTCTGATTATAAAGGGGCCCAAGCCGAAAAGAAAATGAATGAATGATAAAAGTAACAATGTAACATTTTAAAAATATTATATGTAATCTATATGATCTCATGAAATCCAAATTAATTTGAGCCTTAACCTTCACCCTTTAATAGGCATCATAACCACCTGGTTGACGTTTTATCCATAGGTTATCATTATTTTTGTTTCGAGTTTAGTCAGTACATTATTCAATACAAGATGTGGGCCAGAAAAAAATATTTTCAAGGGTTAAACGTGACATCAGAGGCCGACTTAATGGTAGTGTAAAAACATAATTTTTACCCTGTCAAATACACTTAATTTCACATATCTTTTTTTAATGTAATAAGCTGCTTCTCCTCTGCCCCTCTCTGAGGCTGTATCAGGGTTGAAAATCCATCTCATTCTTAATGTTAGTTAATTAGTTGGTTTATTTATATAGCACATTTTTACAACACAACGTTGCTCAAAGTGCAGAACACAATCAATACTAAATAAAAATAAAACCTACATCACTTACATTTAAATTAAAACAAAAGGCAAACCCCTCAACATTAAAAAGGCTCAAATGCTAAAGAATAAAGATTAAGTTTCAGACGCTTTTAAAAACAGATAAGAGTTGGAGCATGTCTGATGTGGGGTGGAAGCCCATTCCAGAGTTTTGGGGCGATAACAGCAAAAGCCAGATCCCCACTTTGTTTACACCGGGACCTTTTGGTACTAATTGCGTTCTATTCAGGGCATTTTGACTAATACCCACAAATAGAGTTGTGCAACGGGTCCCACACGAGTGGAATCCGCTCTGCCTTGTGTTGTTGTGTCTCAATAAAGAACTCCAAACCTCTTACCGCTTGGCACTGTCTTTATTTTCTGCACAAATGGATAATATGTTGAAAACATGCATTCTGTGATGGTTTTATCTTCATTAAACAACCGTTTAATATCTCCATTAACCACGAGACAACCTTCACTCAGCTCAGAAGGAAGTGAACTGCGTGAGTGAGCGATTTCTTAAAAGAACATACATTAAACTAATCTGCTTAACATGAGAAATGAATATTAATGACATAAAAAATCACAAAGATTACACACAATACAAAAACGTACCTGCATAAATGGAAAATATGTTGAAAACATGCATTCTGTGATTGTTTTATCTTCATTAAACAACCTGTTGGCAAACGAGTGATTACAGCATGCTAATATGTGCTAATCTCACTCCCAAATGCAAACGATCTCAATCACAATCATTTAGAACCACAGTTTCATAATTCCCCATCACAGAGTATGTTTAGCAAAGCAACAAACATATTAAATTCGAAATATACCATCAAACATCAATAATATTACCGTTTAATATCTCCATTAACCACGAGACAACCTTCTCTCAGCTCAGAAGGAAGTGAACTGAGAGAGCTATGCGCGCGCACGAACGAGTATACACTCTTAAAGTGACAGTACACCTAAACAGATCTTGAAAGTCATGTACATGTATGAACTCAAAACGATAAAATAATATATATAATAATATATAATGAAGTAAATTACAGTTATACTCAATAGAAAAAAGGATTTTGAGTGAAAATAATATAACCAAAATGACTCTGTTACAGGTGCAATAGTCAAATCTTCCCAAAATAAAAGCATGGATCACCTTCTCAAGGCCATTAAAAGAGAGAAAGGACCTCAATTTTGCCACAAGTTGTAAATGGAAAAAAAACTGCATTTATCAACTGAATTTACTTGTTTGGTAAATTTCAGATCACTATTGAAATGAAACCCTATAGGGTTCTAACAACAGGTTACCTTTCCAGACCAGCTCAGTTTTTTCTTCATTGAAATTAAAAAAAAAAATGTTGACAGCCAGGTCTTAACCTTGATTAGACATCTCATGAGAGAGTCAAGGCTCTCTGTAGTGGAGTTAGCTGGGTTTAGGATGATTTGGCCATCGCCATGGAGTGCCGGTAAGGACACGGAGACTTGGACCCCATTTAAAGTTCTTTAATGTCCATCACTGGAATAGGTTCACAGCACTTTACATGTTGGCATGGGTGTGTGTGTGAGTGTGTGTGGTCTAAACAAAGAGAGAAAATATACATGAATAAATAAATTTAGAAAATAAGGATAACAGTAACACAACACTAAACTACAATATACATATATAACTGACATCCATAAGCAAAGCAGAACTTATGTGCTCTATAAACGGTATAAACTTATACAGAAAGAGTAATTCTAACTATCAACAAGCTTTTAACTTAGGCGGAAATATAGCAAAAGC
Source organism: Danio aesculapii (assembly GCF_903798145.1). Taxonomy (NCBI): domain Eukaryota; kingdom Metazoa; phylum Chordata; class Actinopteri; order Cypriniformes; family Danionidae; genus Danio; species Danio aesculapii. The sequence goes on from NC_079441.1 coordinate 3,543,509, forward strand.
ATGGGTCAACTAGGCGATGTATGTATTCTCGTTTGAAGCAATTATGTTTACATAAAAGATCGCTAATACTAGCCGCGACTGTCCGCGATTCTGTACGAGCTCGCGCATAAATCAATAATCTTAATAAAATAGTATAATGATGAAACAGTAGTAACAGTAATGTAAATGATGCATAAACACTTACTTCTCATCATTGACGCACACAAACTGTCTGGCATTAGGCGGAAAGCAAAGCATGCAACCTTTCTCTCTATCTGAACCGAATGAAACTTCAGTCAATAGATTCAATGTACAGCAGACCTAAGCTGTGTTTTGATTGGCTGCCTGTGCTCGTGATCAGTACATGATCAAGTGCATGCTCTATAGGAGTCTGCTTGCGATGTCACAGCATGCACGCGTGAGGAGAGAGCACAGCTCGTGTCCAGCTATGGGCTCAGCCCACCGACCTCTTTTACACTCTCTGTATCATTACTTTTAAGAGGGACATAAATCTGAGTATTGTCAGCATAAAAATGAAAAGCCATCCCATATTTACAAAAAATAGATCCTAAAGGTAAAATATATAAAGAAAATAAAATAGGTCCAAGAATAGACCCTTGCGGAACTCCACATGTCAGGGGTCTGGAGGATGAAAAGTCTGACCAACATGAACACAATAGCTTGTTTGACAAATAAGATCTAAACCATTTAAGAGCATGTTTCAATTGAGAAGGCACCACACCAGAAACAAGACTCCTATTTATAATGGACAAAATACTAGGGCCAATTATCTCTAAGGCTTGCTTAAAAAAACTTTTTATCTGGCCTAATGTTGCAGTCAGAGACACAAGAGAAACAGGTGTGAAAGTAACAAGTGCTGCAGGGGACATATCAGGTTCAGGAAAAACAATATCATAGCTAACAATTCCATACCTAATCTATAAAAAACTTCCCATGTATTACATGATTACAACATTCGACCCAGGGTTAATCTCAGAACTTATGAAGGAGAGTAAAACATCAGGCTTATTTTGATGATTACTGATTAATTAAAAAAATATATATTTCCTCTTAGCCTCCTTCATAGAAGCCTGATAATTAGAGAGAGATTCCTTAAAGATCTCATATGACACCTGCCGTTTATCTCTCTTCCACTTGCGTTCAGCCTTTCTGCAGGCCTGACCAGATGCCCGAGTTGTCTCATTCAACCAAGGCTCAGATCTAGGCTTAACAGTTGTAGTTTTTTTCAGGGGCAAAGTCTAAGATGGAAGAAAAAGAGCAATTGAACAACTCCAGCAACTGGTCCACATCCATAAAAGCAGGAAGGGTTCTCTAGCAAAGTTGTATGTTCATCATTATAGTACAAATCTTTAAAAAGATCAATAGAAGAAACATTAAATCTACGAAACTGCCTGAAGACAATAGGTGAGTTGCTTATTTCATTGGTTAAAGTGATTTCAAAAGTGACAGCTTTGTGGTCTGAAAATGCCATATCGTCTAATGCAATATTGCAGACTGATAGACCTTATGTCAAAACACAATCCAATGTGTGCCCATGGTTGTGAGTTGGCCCTTGCACATGCTTTGTCAAATCAAAAGAGTCAATGAGATTCAAGAAATCCTTTGCTAAATTTTCTTTTGGGCAGCAAACAAGCATATTAAATCACCCAAAATTAAAATATTATCATATCTGGTAAAATATCTGGTAAAATATTATCATATCTTTACACACTGGAAAAGGAGATCAGAGTCACAAAAAGGAACTATTCTGAGAAACTAAGGAGTCAGTTCTCTTCCAGCGACTCAGCATCTGTGTGGAAAAGTTTGAAAAACACAAACTACAAGACACCATCCCCCAGCACTGTAGACAATGAACGACTTGCAAACGACCTGAATAAGTTTTACTGCCGGTTTGAGAAAACCCCCCACACCCACTCTGAACTGCTCTTCACGCCACCATTAACACCTCCACCACCCCCCGCCTCCCTCATACCTGCCCTACAGTTCAGTGAAGAGGAGGTGCGCCAGGTCTTCCGGAAACAGAAGAGGAAAAAAGCACCAGGCCCAGATTTTATAACACCAGCCTGTTTAAAGTCCTGTGCTGACCAACTGGCCCCCATCTTCACCCTGATCTTCAACAGATCACTGGAGCTGTGTAAAGTGCCCTCCTGCCTCAAACGCTCTACCATCATCCCCATCCCAAAGAAACCCAAACTTACAGGACTAAATGACTACAGACTGGTGGCACTAACATCTGTGGTCATGAAGTCTTTTGAAAAACTGGTGCTGGCCCACCTGAAGGACATCACTGAACCCTCACTGGACTCTCTTCAGTTTGCGTACAGAGCAAACAGGTCTGTGGATGGTGCAGTAAATATGGGACTGCATTATGTTCTGCAACACCTAGACAGACCAGGGACCTATGTGAGGATCTTGTTTGTTGACTTCAGCTCTGCGTTTAACACTATCATCCCAAAACTTCTCCTGCCCAAATTAACTCAGCTCTCTGTGCCCACCTCTGTCTGTCAGTGGATCAACAGCTTCCTAACGGACAGGCAGCAGCTGGTGAAGCTGGGAAAATTCTCATCTAGCATCTGCACAATCAGCACTGGCGCCCCCCAGGGGTGTGTCCTCTCCCCACTGCTCTTCTCCCTGTACATGAATGACTGCACATCAAAAGACTCCTCTGTGAAGCTCTTGAAGTTTGCAGACGACAGCACACTTATCGGCCTCATTCAGGACAGTGACGAGTCTGCTTACAGACAGGAGGTTAAGGAGTTGGCTGTCTGGTGCAGTCACAACAACCTGGAGCTCAACACGCTCAAAACAGTGGAGATGATAGTGGACTTCAGGAGAACCCCCCCCCCCCCCCCCTTTATTAGTAATAAAGCTCTTTCTGATTCTGATTTAAGATTTTTTTACTCCCCCATAACCAATTGTGAGCATTAAAATCCCCACACCAAAGTTCTTTCTTTCCTCTTTCAACCTTTTCAAGTGAATTGATTGAAATGTTTTTACACGGATTATAAAAGTTATATATTATCAGTGAATTTTCACAATAAAAAACCTCAACCATCACACACTCTAATCCCTCCACCTCTCCCAGGACTCTGTACGTCATTTCATCACTTATAAATGTAGCTACCCCTCCCTCTTGACTCCCTTCCCTGTCTTTCCGTATCAATTTATAACCTTGTAAAACAAACTGAATATTTGATTTAAGCCATGTTTCCTGCACACATATTACATTTGGTTTATATTCTAACTCTAAAACAAATTTTTTAAACTCTTGCCCATTCGCAATCAAACTTCTTGCTTTCCATTGTAGAATACTTATAACCATTAAGCTAATCAGAAACCTGAGAAGCATCATTTATTGTTGATCGAGTGAGAATGTCATGAATCATATGGCCAGAAATTCTTGTAATTCCTAAAAACTCTGCTGCAGCATCTAGAATTGTTTTAATTTTAGCTGACCTGCTTGTCATTACATTACATTAATCACTTTGACAATGAATACCAGAAAGTTCTCTTTTGTCATTATTAAGTCATTTTCCTTTATACATTTGTGATTACAATTATTTTCCCTTCTGTTCCAACATAATCTAACGGCGATTCGTAACTTTTTGATTTAGTGGCTAATTCGTACGATCTAATTCGTACAATTTAGTACGATTTGCTCATCACCCAATGACGGTTGGGTTTAGGGGTGGGGTTAGGTGCCACGCCTCCTTTTTTAAATCGTACAATTTCGTACGACTGAACGACTGAACTAATTCGGACGAATTAGCCACTAAACTGACAAAACGTAAAATACTTACGTTTTCTCGTGAGATCAGGCTGTCTGTTCCCAGTCTCAGTATTCCTTTCCAGTTGTTTTTCATTTGTCATTACTTCCTCTATTCTTATCTCCTTTTTCTGGCAGCTCTTAACTGCTTCTGCATATGAAACTTTGTGTTCCATCTTGAATTTCTGTACCTCTTTTGCTTTTATCTGAAATTCACATCCTCCATATGCCGCACTGTGTGGACCCCCACAATTGCATCATTTTAGATCATTTGTACATTTGTCATATTCATGATCTTCCCCACACTTCACACATCTCATTTTTCCTCTACATACTGCTGCTACATGACCAATTCGCTGACACTTGTAACATCTCAAGGGCTTTGGAATGTATTCTTTATCTGTGTAGCTGATGTATCCCATTTTCACCTTTTCAGGCATTTTTCCTTCAAATGTCAGCAAAATGCTCATGCTTTGTCTATCTCCATTTACATTTTTAAGCAATCTTCTCACATTGATTACTTTGCCTCCTATTATATTTTCCTCAATCTCTTCGTTGGAAATATGTGTTGGAACACCTGCAATTCCCCCCTTCTCATTTTTGGCTACTCCAATTTCTCTAGAACTTACTTTTTCTCCGTTCATCTCTTTAATCCCAAGCAATTTATTTCTTTGTGCAATGTCCTTAACTATTATTAGCACTCTTCCTTGTCCCAGACATCTTGCCAAACTAACTGTTCTGATTAGCTTATCTATAGCCTTAGACAGCCCAATTGGATGTAGATGTTTTCCTGTACCTTTGTCAAACGTCATCATTACTTTATATCCTGATATTTCATTTTGCGTTTGATCTTTCCTATTATCTTTCTCACTCGTTTTAGTCTTTTTTTTATTTCCATTTACCACATTTTGCGTGTCCTCATAGTCTTCCTGTTCTTTATACATGGCTTTCTTACGTTTAGAGTTTTTCTTTTTGGAAAATACTTCCGTAAAGCCCATACTTTCATTTATCATTGACTCATCCGAGTCATCATCCATGATTGCACAACAAGCACAGATCAGATCAAGCGATGACTGTTTATTCACTTAAAGTTATTATTTTTAAGAAATGATACAGATACCGCGAACTCCAGCTTGTTGTTGTCTCAATCCGTGACGTAACTTTCACTTCCTCTCTGTTTCTGAGTCTGCCATCTCCTCTTAAAGGCTAGACACCGCCCCCTTTTTTGGAGCATACCATAAACATGTAATTTCAGGTAAATGTCTACATTACAACTTAAACATTTAAATGTGGCATTCCTAAATATAAAGCACACAGCTACTCATTAGATCCGACATCCATACATACATAAACAACAATCAGAGGTTTAATGCCATAAATCACTCCTCTACAACGCTGGCTGTACCCTACAAAAAAAAAACAATTGGTACGGTTGGCGCTTCAGTGCTTGGTGCCGCCATGGCGCGGCCCGTAAGTCATAAGCCGGCGCCCTTCTCTCGCTCGGTTTGGCCGGCACAGCACTGAAGACCAACTTTCCCGGACAGATGACGAAAGACAAACACAAACACACAAACACAAAGGTGTGTGTAAATGTATGCTTAATGTTAACCTGAGGGCAGATGGAAATATGGAATGAATGACTGGATGCGTGCGAGATGACAGGGCCCTTTGTCACTAGCAGCGTACCGAGAGGTGAGTAGACATATGAATGTGCGTGTGTGTGAACCTGCAGTCGTCAGAGACACAGGGAAGAAGCCCGGCTACTTCACAATTAGTAAATAAATATCAATATGTTTTTGTGCAGCTGAGATGGTGCCCCCCTCTGGAGTTGAGACCCTTCGCAGTCTGCGTACTCTGCGAATAGGGAGCAGCGGTACTGGTGGCATCTATCAGTGATTATTACTGGCTGCAGTCTTACTCTCGTCTCCCCCTAAAATGTGTACACTGTAAACTGTTTACATTTACAATATAGTTATCTGCATTTAAAATACAGCTGGTTAAACAGGCTGTCTCACAGCACACCCATCCCCTACCCAACATTAGCATTAAATTATATATACATATATATGTATATATATATATATATATATATATATATATATATATTGTGTTGTGGGGAAAATCATGCTGTCAGTCACTGGATCATTAAAGGTGAAAGCACACGGAAAGTAAATAAAAACAGATGCAAATGTTGAGTTGGATTTTCCCTGTGAAGACTTTATGGAAATATGCATTATGAAACATACAGACTCAACTCTACCACATTTAAATGAACACATTTCCAAAGAATACAGAATCACACAGAGAGGACATATGCAAAAACACATGAATGAGAAAGAAAAACTCTTTTGTTTAGAGTATTAAACATGATGTGGCAAGCTAAAAGACGAATGAGAGCAGATCTAGAACAATCACATAGTCTGATGCTGCAGAGAGAAACACCAGCCTGACACCAGAAACACACCAGCTCTGAGGTAATAAGTTCTCACATTTACACACAAATAGTTTACAGACATAGTAATGCTAATGATTATGAATCCTGTTATGAAGCTAAAAACAATTAAACTGTTTCCTCCTCAGAAATGGCCCAGACTCTATATTTGACTCTTCTCCTCATTGGTGAGTGTGTTTGTAGTTTTATTTATGGTTTATAGTTTCATTAGGCTTGAGTCTGTTCTGAAAAGCATTAAAGCAAAGTGTCTCTTTCACAGCTCTCTGCTCCATATCTGAATGTGTTCAGCGTCAGTATCACTTTATAAATGAGAACAAGACCTGGACTGAAGCTCAGAGATACTGCAGAGAGAATTACACAGATCTGGCCACTGTTGACAACATGAATGACATGATCCAGCTGAAGAAGAGTCTGAATGATAGAGGTGTTCGAAGTATCTGGATTGGTCTTCAAAGGACAGATGTTAAGAAATGGCATTGGTCTTCTGGTGATCCTGTGCTCATTCTGAACTGGGCATCTGGACAACCAGTCGGCAGTGATAATTGTGCTTATATAATAGGTGGACTATGGTATGTTTGGCCATATAGTGCCACCCCAACCTTCATCTGCTACAACAGTGAGTACAAACCTCTAAATTATCATTCATTTAGTAAAGATGATTCAATTGAAAATGTTAGGAAATTTACAAATGATGTATAGAATATATGTAAGTCTAAAAGTTTAAATAATTCGAAGAGATAATGTTGAATAGTAAGAGGTGGGAAAAAATATCATCCTGCTCCATTTCCAATTGTTTAAAATCAATTGTTTAGTTTTGAATTGACATGTATAAAGATGTTTTGTTGATTATAATTAAATGTATTGTGTTTGAATAATTGTTTTTGAGAGAGGTTTATACTGTTCAAAATGATTAAATTCAAATAAAAAAATGTATGTGACAAGAGTTCACAAAAGCATAATTGATAATCATGTAGATACTGAATCTGACCAATCTACTGTTGACTTAAAGGAAAAAAACATTTTCCAGCTCTTTAGAGGCTAATAATATTCATAGTAATATTGATTAACATAACAAAAACTCATAACAACTATTCTGTAATTTACTTTACAGGTCTTACTCTTACAGACATTTGCTTCTGTTCACAAACCATACAGCAGCGTGAGCATAATGTTAACTTAATTTATTAATCTTTTCTATTTGTTTTTCACAAAGTAAGCAGAGGACTGGTGTTTGTCAATCAGTCAATGAAATGGAGAGACGCTCAGAATTACTGCAGACAGAATTACATCGATCTGGTCAGTGTGAGGAACCAGAATGAGAGTCAACAGCTGGAGAAGTTCATTAATGACAGAAACTTATCTGGATCTAGAATCTGGATTGGTCTGTTTAGTGACCCATGGCAGTGGTCAGATCAGAGCAACTCCTCATTCAGATACTGGGATACCAATCAACCTGATAATTATCAAAGTAATGAAAACTGTGCAGAGATCACTCAGAATGTTCAGAGACAATGGAATGACATCTCTTGTGTTAATCAGTTTCCTTTTGTGTGTCATGAAGGTGAGCAGATCCTCCAAACACACTCAATCCATCATCAGCTCCAGATCTCTTAAAGTTGACTCTACATGTCTGACATGTCAAATTCCTCCACAGTGTTTGTTCTGCATGTTGTTTTTGATCAGTCTCTCTCTAGTTTCTGCTTTGTTTTGTGTCCAGATAAACTGATTGTGATCCAGCAGAATCTGTCGTGGTCTGAAGCTCTGAGATACTGCAGACAGAATCATGTGGATCTGGTCTCGGTTCAGTCAGTGGAGATGCAGTATGAGGTGATGAACGTGGTTAAACTGGCGTCTACTGAGGCGGTGTGGTTGGGTTTACGTCACTCCTGCGCTTTGGGCATCTGGTTCTGGGTGAGTGGAGAGACCGTGTGCCATCAGAACTGGGCTCCAGGGAACGGCACATCAGACGAGGACTGTGAGCTCACAGTGAGATCTGGAGCAGTTCAGTCTGGAGGAGATCAGACCTGGATCAGCCGTCCTGAAACTGACCGACTCAACTTCATCTGCACTAACTACTAAAACTTGATCCATGGAGGGCGGCAGCTTTGCACAGTTTTGCTCCAACACTGATCAAACACAGCTAATTCAACCAGTCTAGGTGTTTAAGACTACTATGGACTATTAAGCAAGTGTGAGTTGGAGGTGGTAGGAGCTAAACTATGCAGAGCTGCGGCCCTCCAGGAATGAATTTGAGACCATTGACTAAGAGTGAAGGACCTGAGGATGTTTCTGTTTATAAGTATGAATGTTACATTTTATTTTACTGTTTCAAATGCTTATTTTAAGATAACTGAGTTAGTCTTTTATTTATAAAAAATGTAATGTAACATTTTTAGCTTTTTAAAAATATTATATGAAATCTATTCACCTTATTCTCCGCGTACGAGTGCGCGCAGCCATTTGAAACTTTTTGGCTCGAGACTTCCGGTCTCATTCACTTCCATTCATTTTTAGACATTTAAAAACAGCTTGTTTTGCTGCTTCATGTTGCAAACTGATAATTTTTTTATTATATTATTCTGCGTCGTCTGTATAGAGCAAGGAGTTAAACCGTTTTCTGCCGTTTATTCCTAGTCATTTCTCCCATAGGCAACTGAATCGGAAGTTCTACAACAATCGCGCAAACGAGAGCACTTCTGCATTGAAGAATAAGGTCAATACTATATGATCTCATGAAATCCAAATCACTTTCAGTCTTAGCCTTAAAGGTGACATCAGTCACCCGTTTAATTGTAGTGTAAAAACAAATCATTTTTATCCTATCAAAAACACTTCTTTTCGCATTGTCTTTTTACAAAAAATGTTAATAAGCTGATTCTCCTCTGCCCCTCTGAAGCTGGATCAGGGTTTAAAGTCCATTTCATTCTTGAGAAGCAGATAAACAAATGCAACACACATAGAGCTCAACCATACACAGTGCTTCTGCTGACTTTATCTGTAGGACTGAGATCAAGTATTTGAAGCTGTTTCCACATTACGAAAACAAAATGTGAGATTGCGCCAGCTCATCCAACTCGTATACAATATTTGAGAAAAATTTGCAATTACTTGACATTGAAGCCTCCTATTATCAATAAAATGCATTTAAGCAAGCATCTATACATCTGAAAAGTGACACTGTTCTATTTAACAAAAAACTAAACAAAAGAATAAAAATCCAACAAGACCAGTGACAAATACAGCTCTGTATTGAAGAATGATGATCTGATTCTAAACACGAGGCAACTGAAGCTGGAGTTTGGTAACGAAGCAAAAAATGAAACAAACATTATATATCAAATTGAATTAGATCGGGGTGCTCAATCCTGTTCCTGAAGATCACCCTCTTGCATTGTTCATCTGCAACCTTGATCAAACACACCTGTCTTTAATTACCAAGTGCTCCTTCAGATCCTACTTAAGCCGCGGTTAAGCTATGGTCACACCGTGCGAAATTCTGTCGTACAGCACTGCGAAAAGGGGCGGGGTTAAACAAGATGACTAGACCTTTAAAAAGCGAGCGATAGCTCCATGCTTTAAATTTCTGTCCAGAGAGGTCATGTTTTGATCGTCGATTGGTCTCACGCAGTCAAGTGATGCAATTTTGCAGGTCAGAGTTCACCAAGCTTGAACTTTGCACCGCAACAACATGCGAAACTTGACGCATGACCCTGCGTTTCCGGTCTGACGCATTCGCGTGCGTATGAATGGAAGTCTATGGGAGGAAAAGTCAAGTGTGACCGCAGCTTTATACTGGCCTTTTCTCCGCACAGACTTCCATTCATACGCACGCGAATGTGTCAGACCGCAAACGTAAGCTTGTGCAACAAGTTTTGCAGTTCGCTGCGGTGCAAAGTTCAAGCTTGGTGAACTCTGGCCTGCGAAATCACAACATGTGACTGCGTAAGACCAATTGAGGATCAAAACAGGACCTCTCTGGACAGAAGTGTATTATATGGAGCAATCGCTCACTTTTTTAATGTCTAATCATCATTTAATCCCGCCCATTTTCACAGTGCCACATTACAGAATCTTGCATGCTCAAACTCTAGTGTGACTGCGGCTTGAAGCTGCGGTCACACTTGAATTTCTTCCCATAGACTTCCATTCATACGCACGCGAATGTGTCAGACCAGAAACGCAGGGTCATGCGTCGAGTTTCGCAGTTTGCTGCGGTGCAAAGTTCAAGCTTGGTGAACTCTGACCTGCGAAATCACATCACTTGACTGCGTGAGACCAATCGAGGATCAAAACAGGACCTCTCTGGACAGAAATTTAAAGCATGGAGCAGTCATTCGCTTTTTTAATGTCTAATTATCTTGTTTAATCCCGCCCATTTTTGCAGCGACACACGACAGAATTTCGCACACTCAAAGCCCAGTTGCTTTAGTTGGTTTGGTTTGATTTCCAGGAGCAGGATTGTGCACCCCTGACACAGATCTTTCAAAATAAATTGTAGGTACAGCTACTTCCTGTAGGTAATGTGTTATAAACAAATTTCAGGAGGAGCATATGCACATGTTTTGATGACACTAAAGGATGCTGACGAGCACCTCTCAAAAAAATTAACTACACATTGCGAAAATGTAGCGCAAGCTCTGTGATTAATCGGCTTGCAGTACTGATAAGTGTGGGCCAAGTGTGCCGCAAGCCTGCTATTGAGTGAAGGTCTCAGCCTTTAGATCGCTCCCCTGGGGGCTGGCTGCAGTATAAGTCATATAGCCCGCCTCCTCCGTGTTAATGAAGGAGGCTTCAAATAAAAAAATTCATTATACTTGCAATAAAATGTCCCGAAAGATAGTTCTGGTCAATTAAGGCACTGGTTATCGTGCTGATAAAGGTGCAGATCTTCATTTTTGTAAACAGTTTGTTTATAGCAGTAATTTAATGATGGGCGTGTCATCGTGATTGACAGCTGTGATTGACAGTTTCTCAAAGCAGACCGTCTGAGCTTCGGCAGGAGACTTAAGTGTTATTATTCGATTTCGGTGTTATTTTACCATGATAAAATGAGTTCAGCAGTAAACAATAGTTTCTGACATACAGGATCTGGTGGAACACTGTTTATTCAGTAAGTTCAGGGCTTTTTTTGAGCTTTATTAGTTTGCACGCCTAACCACCCTGATAGCAAAATACACTCGGGGCTGTTCCTGCTGGCTAGATTTTCGCCTGCCGGAGACTTACCCCTCGTACCTACAAGTCAATCGGGCCAGATGCGGCGGCCGTTAGCGAGCCGACACTGCCGCATTCGAGCCGGAATCGGCCTGAGTATGTGCGCTGCGGCCTGGAGGAGCTGGCGCGATTGAATCTTCATTATATAAAACCTCACCTTTGTTAACGTTATTACAACCATTTTTGATGATTTAACAACAAACGCAGGCTACTATATAAACGCAAACTGTAGGCTCTGAGTTTAACCTTTGAATAAAATGCAAACAGCATACATATATATCGCAAATATTCAAATAAAGGCCAAAATAAATAATATTAAACCTGTATTGATTGCACACGTATTAAACAAATAATAATAAAATTGAATAAACTTTGTAGTGCACAAGAATTTCAATATAAAAATAACGATAAAAGCTGAACAATAAATGACAGATTGTAAACAAATTTCTACACGTTGATCTCCTGTAAGGTTATTTGAACTTGATTTAAAGGACATCTCTGCATTTTGAGTTTCGGCATGTTATTGAGTTAATCTACTGAATTTGCTTTTATATAATATTAATGTTCTAGAAACCGAATCTTATTTAACAAATAGAGCTGTAAATGTTATATATCATTTATTTACATCATTTACTGTTGGCTTTTTATTTGAAAACTCCTTATAAACATTAAAATGAATGTAAATTCCTCTTTGCCAGATTTATTAAAGGTATCGAATAAACCAAATAAAAACAGAGGCAAAAACTAATAAACAATATACAAGCGAACAACGCAAAAAAAATAATAAACAATACATGCGATGTTGCAGCAGCTGATGGACATCAGTTGAAACATTAATACTGCAAAGTTTTTTGTACAAATTGACAAATTCCAGGGTTGGGATGTGTAAATATCCTGTTAATATTTAGAAATCTTGCTGTATTTATCTTTTACTCGCACGATTTTTCCCGCATGGTAAATCGTTATTTATGGTGTGTAGGCTATATTTTGGGTTCTGTTGATTGCTAATTAAAAATAAAAACTTTTCTAAAAATGTATGTGTTGTTTATATGTTATTGTTCATATGTTACAGGTGTTATTTCTTCCCCTGTGAAGATAACAAATACTACCAACTTTGTTATAAGAAAATATTTTTTGTGCTCATACTAGTTTAACTCAGGCTAGAGTGTATGAAAGATTGTTTATTTCTGCAGTCCAACATGTATTGCTTTTATTAAATTATAACAGCTTACATCACACAGTTTTTAAACTGTATATAACTGCGTGTTTTTAAATGTAAGTGCTTATATTTACATCAGCGAGTCTTGCTTATAGTGCAGAGGCCGGCGGTCACGTGAGAAGTGCGGGGTGGGGGGTGGGGGGGGGTTGATTTTACATCAAGCGTTTGGTTGGAAGCTCGATTTCGCAGGCTCCATCCTCTGGCTCTATCAGACAGTTCTTCTGGGCATACCCAGGCTCAAATTTCTGCAGTTTTTTGCGACAGTTTGTACCCGTCACGAAGGTGTTTTGCCCTCAAAGCGTTCAACGGGAAATAGCTCTGTCACGTCGTCCATATTTTATACGGTCATTGGTGTGGGCTAGGCCAAGAGCCGCATGAACCCGATGGAGCGAGTGTTTACCTCTCTTCTGGCAAGGGAAATAAAGTGGGGCAAACACTGTGCAATTTTGGTTCAGATTTTTAGCCAAATTCTCTGCTCTGAATTGTAAACTAAAGAACCATCTTTTAAGAATGTGGCATAAATTATATAGATTATTAAAAAAAACTAAAAGCATGAGTTGTGTAATGTCAGTTGATTTTATGGATCTTGGTTTTCTGGTGGTGTAGCGACTTTCGTTAGTAACATCTTTATTGCTGGTTTAAAGAAAGTGATTCTTAAGATCAATCTTTATTAAGGATTTACTGTAATTCAATGACATTATATTAGTCAATTTTAGTAAAGATAATTTTATGGTTTTATGTATTTCTTTACATGACTTTCATAATGTTTATTGCTGTATGACAACTTTCTATCTACAATAAAATGATCACAAAATGAAGATTTCCTTTATTCATTTATCCTTTCTTGCCATGGAAAAATCAGACACACGAGGTGGGTCTGGATTACAGTTAAGCCAAGTGTCAGCATATTTAAAGATGTACATATACAGTTAGCAATTACCATCCTCAAATTCAAACTAAGATGAAAGATTATTTTTTAGCTATTATTTATGCACAAAATATGGTTTCAATATTTTCAACGTCACATGCTGTAAGCAGTTTTATGATCATTGAAGTAAACACAATTTGTTACTCTAGGTAAAGGGATAGTTCACCCAAAAATGAGAATTCTGTCAATAATTCTCACCTGGACCAAATTCTCTCAAGTCAAGCTGCGGTCACACTGGGCTTTTCCTCCCATAGACTTCCATTCATACGCATCATATGCGTGAGACTGGAAACGCAGCGTCATGTGTCAAGTTTCGTATGTCGCTGCAGTGCAAAGTTCAAGTTTGGTGAACTCTGACCAGAGAAATCGCATCACTTGACTGCGTGAGACCAATCGAGGATCAAAATAGGACCTCTCTGGACAGAAATTTAAAACATGGAGGAATCGCTCCCTTTGGTGTGACCGCAGCTTAAGCCCACACAAAACATGGAAAGAACATCCACATTCCACACAGAAATGCCACCAGAACTCGATCCAGCAACCTTCTTGCTGCGAGGCGACAGTGCTAACCACTGACCCACTATGCTGTCTGGTTTGAGAATGTTTTTGGGAAATCACTGAACTTTGAACACGTCTGAAACTTTGCTGTCTATGGAGGATGAGGGAGCTCTGAGATTTCACCTAAAACGGGTGCTCAACCCTGTTCCTGGAGATCAACCCTCCTGCAGATTTCAGCTCCCTGATCAAACACACCTGAACCAATTAATTAGGACCTGAACAGCACTTGATAATTACAGGCAGGTGTGTTTGACATAGGGAGCATAATGATCCACACTCTATACCGGGTGGTGGCAGAAATACACCATTTTGTTTTATGTCAACTGCCAATAAATTGAAGAAGAAAAAGATATGGGTTGCAACTGAAATCTGAAGTGAGTTAGATCTCTAGGAACAGGGTTGGCCACCTCGTATCTAAAACATCTGTATTTGTGTTCCAAAGGCATGGTGAAGTTGTTATAAATGTGCCTACATAGTATTAACAAAAGACATATTTAAATAAGTGTATCGCACGCGTGCACACAGCCCGCTTACCTTAACAGACGACAGAAATGAGGCGTGAGGAGCAGAGGTCTATCAAATGCCTGCAAGTTCCATCATGTATACAGAACAACATTCAGTATTCTTTTTATGTCACGAATTACAGCAAAAAGCAGCCCATACAGTCACATATGCTATACATTTAATAGAGGAGTGTAAATATTGTAGTTATGACAGATTTAAATGTGTTGAGATGGATAAAAACCCCACGAAAAAATCTATTGATCACATAAAAAATGACATTTATTCACACATTTGCATTATTGAGAGCAGGAAAGAGACCGGTTGCACTGGTAGCAGTGCCTTCATATCGTTTAATTAAAATAAATGATCAACAAATTAGTCTGTCTTGACAGCCTTTACAAGTGGAGGCATTATCTACAGACAATATGAATTCCAAATTAGAAAAATACTACAAACTATAAAATACTATTCATGAAAAAACTTAAATCACAGACAACTCCAAATGGCCAATGGAGGCGGCCAGCCCAGTTCAGCTCGATGACATATATAATGTCTCCGACACCGCCTGTAGTCCCATTTAGCAACTCGATAGTGTGCTGGATCGCCTTTATTTAATTACCCTAATTAAACAAAGATAAACCAGGATCCTCCCTTAGCTATATTTCTTAGCTAGAGTTTAGTTAAAGGATCGTCTTTATGTTTTTGCAAAAGAATAAATTAGATTCATACTTTACCACACAGGGTAACTTGATGGGTTCTGGAAAATGAAGTCAATGTCTACTCCAGTGAAGATAAGTAATCAAATACACTTTTATTAATAAAATAAAATCCTGTGTAAAAGTAGAAAAAACAAAAGACAAATAACAGAAAACAAGATCCTTACTTTATCCTCCGTTGAGGATAAAGGGCAACCGACTTCAGCATAGAGAAGTCAGAAAGCGCAAAGCTGGTTTGAATATTTCTGTCACGGTTGTAGGTGTGTGCGCACTTCTGAGCAACATTATGAAGCTGCAGGCCCGGAGACCCAACCGCACGATCAGACCTGCTCGCTCAGACCAGCACTTCCAGACCTATCATTTTCTCAGACAGTGCCACCTGCTGTTGGAAAAATTGCCTAACCTGAATTCAACGATTTGTAAATTGTAAATTACACTATTTTTCTACTATAAAATATTACACTATGATTGAATACATTATTATATAAAATATTAAACATACTAGATTATGATTTAATGCATTAAGTCTGTTGTATTTTAATTAACTGTATTTGTAAATAGATATTGTTCAGTTACTTAATGATTTAAAAACAAAAAACAACAACAAAAACAATAAATGACTGAAAATATTTAAGGATTTATCAAACTCTTTAGTATTGAGTTGAGGGAATGAACATTATCTCTTTATTCACATACAATAAATGATAGTACTCCGAGTAATTTTCTCACACCAAACTTTATTTTTTTATAAATTTTCATGAGGTCCTACAAGTCATCGAGCTGTAAAAAATGCAGAGAAAAATTGTGAAAAACAATACTTGGATTAATAATGTATTTATTATGTATAAAATAAAATAAAATGCTTTACATTCTTGTTGGGGAGATTTTTCATTTCTCGAGCAATTCTTCTGTTAAATTCCTCAACTTCACAAAAAAAATAAATGCTGTTGTCAGAAATTGTGTTTAACATAAAAACTTAACAGCTTTTGTACAAAAAAATGTAAACATACCTTGCGTGATAAATGGGGCCCTGGAGGAAGACATCTTCAGCCTCCTGCCAAGACAAGCATTGTAACTCGGAAATGCCATGAGTAATGGCCTGTACAAACATACAGATAAACCAATTAATAAAATAAAACACACACTGCAGAACATAAGCATGCTCATGTACATACATGTTTTGTGATTACCTCTGGGAGGAGACATCCACAAATGAACTCTACCTCATCATTGAAGGTCAGCTGTGTTTTGGTTTTATTAAGAATTCCTCTGATTTAGTCACAAATGATTGACTGGGACTGCTCATTCTCAATGTAGACAGGCACTTGAGAACGGGGTTTTAGTGGAAACCAATTTGACCTTTTCCCACCGAGTATATCCTTTGGGCCATAGAAGGAAATTATATTTCATATGTAAATGCACAAGTAATTAATTATATTTGGCAAATAATAGTTAAATTGTCACTTGACTATATTTAAGTCAACCATACTCAGAGTCTAGAGGAGTAATTTAAAGTGGAACCATCTATACCACCAAATGCTGCTCTGCTGATTTTGATGTGATAATCAAGTCCACTAATCTTGTCATTCCTTTCCCGATCTTGAACTGCTTGGACATGTGCCGGAAGATTGGATGTGGTTTTTCTTTTCACCCTAAAAAGGGGCAGAATCTTTCCATCCAAGACACTTCTTGCCTCCTCAGTCCAGAAAGCAAATCTGTGCCCATAGCTTTTAATAACAAGACAAGACAAAATCCATAATAACTGGTCACCGGTAAGAGAGATTTTAAGTATGTTTTGTTATTCATGTTACAAGTTGCTGTATTGACACAATATAAATTTTAAATTTTACAGATTTACAAGAAAAATAAATAAATACTGACATACCCATCAATTTGAAATCGTTCCATGAGTAGAAGGCACCACCAGTGGAGAGAGGCACATGTGTGGCGGGCAGAGCCGTGGCAGTGGAGAGAGGCACATGTGTGGCGGGCAGAGCCGTGGCAGTGGAGAGAGGCACATGTGTGGCGGGCAGAGATGTGGCAAAAGTTGTGGTGGCTTTAGTGTGAGGGGTTGGTGGTTGTTGTTTTTGTTTGCAGAGTCCTAAATGTTTAACAAAATCAGGTTTTCTTAAAATGGTTGATTTGCAGAAGAGGCAGTGATAATGTGGCTGACTTCTGCAGAGGCGTCCACATCTGTGTATTGTAAATTCTGAAAAAAAAAGCAGTATAAGATTGCACTTTAAGTTTTCTTACAATTTTTCACTATAATAAGATGTACATTTTCAAATATTACCTTCATGCTGGACTGATCTATTAAAATGTGCCTGCAGATGTGATTGCACTTTTTTTAATCGTGTTGGTTGGAAAACCGAGGCATCACAAAATGGACAATGAAAATATGTGCAGCATTTGGTGCACTGTACAGGTACTGGCAGAGACCCCTTTTTGAATTGTAATATCCATCTAGGAAAAAAATACACAAGTCACAAGCAAATTATATTTGTTTTAACCTAAGAGAGCTCACATTGTAAATGTTATGCAGATTAATTGATATTTTGATTTCCAGAGATCTTATTTACAATTGTTAAACTGTTATTGTGTTACTGTTATTGTCTGTACCACTTTCAGATAGATAATACAGTAATACGTTCAGTAGACCTACATAGCACTTTAATATGTTACAATTAATAATTGCTTTATATACACAATACCTTTTATTTTAACATTTTAACTTTAAAGTTTTTTATTTTGCCAGAAATCATTGCTAGAAAAGTGTCCCAGAATGGTACAATAACAGAAAATAAGAGCACGCTGTAAATATCATAAAATAATGCTATCTTTTGACTAATTCAAATCAAACACTGAAATATATTGTTTGTTAGTGTAATAAGATGTCACATTGATTTATGCCATAAAACCTGCTAATTTCAAGAATCGCTTTAATAAAATGAATAACCTTACTCACGTGTCCGATGTTGCTACTTCCTAGAAAGTGCTGGTCTGAGCGTGGGTCTCGATACCTGCCGCTTCACCCAACCCAACAGCAGGTGGCACTGTCTGAGAAAATGATAGGTCTGGAAGTGCTGGTCCGAGCCATAGACTGTAAAATATATGGACGGAGCATCAGTGACGTCACCCATAGGTTTCTGAACACTGCAAAAGAAGCCACAAGTAGGCGCGGCCAACCGTCGCCATTTTGTTCGCGCGTCATCGCACCCACGGCGGGATACCAAACAAGGGCAAAGAGGCGGAGAGTGGGCGGAGCTACAGACACCTGCTGGCACTTTGCTTAGAGACCTAGCAGACAGACTTTACTTTGGGAGAAACGCTTGATACTTTATTACCTGCGACTCGTTTGTGTTCTGACCACATGTGCTCGGCTGTACACTATATCAATAAAGTGTTTAGACTTTTAAAAACACTGCTGTAACACATTGAGCCACTGAACATTGCTCTTATGACGTTTTTCTACAGGAGGAAAACGCGAATTACATCCAAACACTTCAGATATAGTCTGTGTTAGTAAATGCAAGACTATTGATGAACTCCAGCATAACACTGTACGACAACGCTTCAGATGACTGTTCTAGAGCCTACAGCTAATCAATCTGTCACATTCTGGAGTGCTTTACGGGTCTAAAGAAAAATATTAATGATAAATGATCTTAAATAAAACAAATACATTTATAGAGATGGTGTATAAGTATATAACTTTACTCACATGGGAAACGAGGCCACATAAATGGTTTGTGAGCACAATTAGGAGCACACAGCATCCCATATCAGCTGATAATTGTAAGAAATAAGTCCAAAAGGCAGCTGACTGTGTAAAGCCACATAAAACAACACAAAAATACGATGAATATGCCGAGATCAGTGGCTAATCTGCCGGATTCAGCTGAGGTGAAGTGACGGCGACCAGCGAGACCTAGCTGTCACTCAAGTGGCCCCGCCCTTAATTATGCAGACTTAATATAACCTAATATAAAGGAAATGGATGAGTTATAAAAAAATTCACCCCCCTCACAGTTGTCATGGAGGGTAATAATAGCTATATGACCCAAAATCGACGAACTACGGCAACTACGGAAAAGACGAACTACGGCAACACAAGAGGTACAAAAAGGGGCGATGTGCAGGTTTATCATTGCCATGGAAAATAAATAAAAATGACTGCAAAATGTGTTCTCAAAATGATAAAATCCACAAATATTTAATAAAATCTTCAAATAAATAAAAAGCACAATATAATTTGAAATTGTTATAATTTTAACAGAGTGCAATAGTAACTCTGTTATGCGTACATCCATTTTTCTGTCAAAATATGTTACAAAAGTCAAATTAAATGAAAAATAATACAATGAAAAAGCCCAATGCCCACAATAAATGAAAATGCCCACATGTAATGTCAGTAAACACATGTTGAAAAGTACCACTTATCACACAACGTTGCCCTGAGGCCACAAAAAGAAAAATTGAATTACTGAACATGTAAAATAAATAAAAAAAACTTCATAAAACCTGACAAAAGGCTTCTCTACAACTTCACAAACACACAATTTTTTTGTACAGTTTATGTTACTTTAAATGAGGTTAATTAAGCAAATAATCTTAACTTCTTCTCATACCATGTGCTCCTGTCACCATGAATCAGAAAATTAAGTTCCACCTTCAAACGGTGCTAGATAGTGACTCCCACACCTTATTGGATGTTTTATTGCTACTTTTTCTAACATTTTAATTGTTTACCGTCATTTTAAGAAATCTGTGCTTGGCACGAGAAAAGCCTAAAGAAAACTTTCTGTTGCCCCAGGCCAACGCTGTGCTGTAGAGGGTTAACACTAATACATCCATACATGTTTTTGTACATTGCATTTCACAGCTTTCCAATGTGTTATGTCTTTTTATAGTTAAAGTTTGTTAATTGTTCTGCTGGAATATAAGAGATCTAAACAATACATAAAACACTAAAAAGAGTTTGAAAGCTCAAGCCTCCAACAATGTTGCATGATCCAACTGGTTAAAGGGGTGAAAGAGGGTCCACATTTTATCCATTTGATTCTTGAGAAGCAGCTAAATCAGTGCAGCACACACACAGCGCTCAACCATACATAGTGCTTTTGCTGACTTTATCTGTATGACTGAAATGGAGTATTTGAAATTGAGTAAAGTTCGTCATTGCAGCCTTACATTATCAATGTAAAATGCATTAAAATAAGCATCTATACATATGAAAAGTGACGATGTTGTATTTAACAAACAACGAAATAAATTTTTTTTAAAAATCAACAAAACCGGAGTGAGAACTACAGCTCTGCACATGAAGGATGACGATCTAATTCTAAACACAAGGGGATTTGGAGGGTTTGAGTTTGTTAACTAAGCAAAAATCAAACATATATTAAAACAACTTACATCAGGGATGCCCAATCCTGTTCCTGGAGATCTACCCTCCTAGTAAGCCCTTATAATAAAATAAAATCAGACACGTCCTACTGACTTCAGCGTCTGTCCACTAGCCTGACTCCATAGCTTTTAATACTATTCCTGCTTAAATCAAGGCTGGGCTTGACATTGCGCTCGAACCTTTCTCTCCTGGCAAGGGAAATAAAGTCAGGCATATGCTGCGATTTTGGTTCAGATTTTTTGCCAGATTCTGACTAGTATGACTCTTCTTTGAATCTGGCCAAATTTCAGCTTTGTCATGCATTGTTTATTGTGCTGTATTCATGCATTGCACAGAGGAAACAGTGAGGTGAATAAACTCTCCAGATTGGTAATTGAGTGGTTTTCTGAAATTGTGCTCAGCCTTTGTGAGGGAACCAATTGAGTTGAACTCAATGTTCGGGCCTTCACTACACCTGTGTGAAAACCGAAACAGACACATGCTTATGGGAACACGGGGGTGCACTGGTGTAATATTAATGAATTCCAGATTGCACAGAAACAATTCAGTTCAATTCAAGTTTATTTTCACAATGATTATCATTCCAAAGCAGCTTTAGAAAAAAGTGTGCATATATTAGTTTATGATAGTCACACCAGAGTTTGAGCATGCGAAATTCTGTAGTACGGCGCTACGAAAAGGGGCAGGATTAAACAAGACGATTAGACATTTAAAGCTATGGTCACACTGGGCTTTGTGTGTGCGAAATTCTGTCGTACGGCGCTGCGAAAAGGGGCGGGATTAAACATGATGATTAGACATTTAAAAAAGCCAGCCATCGGTCCATGTTTTAAATTTCTGTCTAGAGAGGTGCTGTTTTGATCCTCGATTGGTCTCACGCAATCAAGTGGCGAGATTTCGCAGGTCAGAGTTCACCAAGCTTGAACTTTGCACTGCTGCAACCTGCGAAACTCGACGCATGACCCCGCGTTTCCGGTCTGACGCATTCGCGTGCGTATGAATGGAAGTCTATGGAAGGAAAAGTCAAGTGTGACCGCACCTTAAGTGAAGTTTCACAAACTAATTTCGAGAGGAGCATGTGATATGATTGACTGCAGCTGGCCACTCATCTACATGTATTAATTAGCCAATCAGATTACATTTACATTTAGTCATTTAGCAGACGCTTTTATCCAAAGTGACTTACAAATGAGGACAAGGAAGCAATTTACACAACTATAAGAGCAGCAGTGAACAAGTGCAATAGACAAGTTTCAGGTGTGTAAAGTCTAAGAAGCAAAGCATTAGTAAAACATTTTTTATTTTATTTTTTTTTTTTTGGAGAGAGAGAGAGAGAGAGAGAGAGAGAGAGAGAGAGAGAGAGAGAGAGAGAGAGAGAGAGAGAGAGAGAGAGAGAGAGAGAGAGAGAGAGAGAGAGAGAGAGAGAGAGAGAGAGAGAGAGAGAGAGAGGGTACAGTTAGTGGTATAGCCAGAGAGGCAATTGCAGATTAGGAGGAAAAGTGGAGACTAAACAGTTGTGTTTTTAGTCGTTTCTTGAAGACAGCAAGTGACTCTGCTGTTCTGATGTAGTTAGGGAGTTCATTCCACCAACTGGGCAGATTGAATGTGAGAGTTTGGGAAAGTGATTTCTTCCCTCTTAGGGATGGAACAACGAGGCGACGTTCATTCACAGAACGCAAGTTTCTGGAGGGCACATATATCTGCAGAAGTGAGAGCAGATACGAAGGAGCAAAGCCAGAGGTCGCTTTGTAAGCAAACATCAGAGCTTTGAATTTGATGCGAGCAGCAACTGGCAGCCAGTGCAAACGGGTGAGTAGCGGAGTGACATGTGCTCTTTTGGGTTCATCAAAGACCACTCGTGCTGCTGCGTTCTGAAGCAGCTGAAGAGGTTTGATAGAACTAGCTGGAAGCCCGGCTAGTAGAGAGTTGCAATAGTCCAGTTTGGAGAGAACAAGAGCTTGAACAATAAGTTGAGCTGCATGTTCAGATAGGAAGGGTCGGACCTTTCTGATGTTGTAGAGTGCGAATCTGCAAGATCGAGCAGTTCTAGAAATGTGGTCAGAGAAGTTCAGTTGGTCATCAATTGTTACTCCAAGGCTTTTTACCATTTTGGATGCAGTGATGGTTGCTCCATCCATCTGGATTGAAAAGTTATGGTGAAGAGTCGGGTTGGCAGAAACTTCAAGCATTTCCGTTTTCGTGAGGTTAAGCTGGAGATGATGATCTTTCATCCAGTGTGAAATGTCTGACAGGCAGGCTGAAATGCGAGCTGGAACCGAGGGATCGTCAGGGTGAAAAGAGAGGTATAGCTGGGTGTCATCAGCATAGCAGTGGTGGGAAAAACCATGTTTCTGGATGACTGTTCCTAAAGATGCCGTGTAGATAGAGAAGAGAAGTGGCCCAAGAACAGAGCCCTGAGGTACCCCAGTGTTTAGATGCTGTAGGTTGGACACTTCTCCCCTCCACGACACCCTGAATGACCTGTCCGAGAGGTAGGAACTGAACCATTGAATAACAGTGCCTGCGACGCCCAGTGACTCAAGCGTAGATAGCAGGATCTGGTGGTTTACAGTGTCAAAAGCAGCTGATAAATCCAGCAAGATTAATCCCAACTCACTATAAGTAGTCTAGCTAGAACTACTTCCTTAAGCTATGGTCACACCAGAGTTTGTGTGTGCGAAATTCTGTCGTATGGCACTAAGAAAAGGGGCGGGATTAAACAAGATGATTAGACATTTAAAAAAGCGAGCAATTGGTCCATGTTTTAAATTTCTGTCCAGAGAGGTCATGTTTTGATCCTCGATTGGTCTCACACAGTCAAGTGATGTGATTTCGCAGGTCAGAGTTCACCAAGCTTGAACTTTGCACCGCAGTAACCTGCGAAACTCGACGCATGACCCTGCGTTTCCGGTCTGACACATTCGCGTATGAATGGAAGTCTAGGGGAAGAAAAGTCAAGTGTGACCGTAGCTTTATCTTTGTTTTTTCGAAGAACCCCCCCCATCCACCCCTTCTCCTCCTTTACTACGGGGAGCTCTCGAGAACCACCTGATCTCGTACTCCTCTCACATGCTCTATGGACCAGGCGGGAGCCCTGGGCTCAACTATCTCCGAGCTCAGGGTTCTCTCCCGGGACAGCATGCCAAACCTGCTAACAGTTGTCAAACAATATCTAAGTGTGAACTAAAAAAAAGTGTGAAAAAAAAGCAATCAACTGGTTCATATAGGAAATTTCTGCCCAAAGAGGTCCTGTTTTCATCTGTGAATGGCCTCATGCAGTCACGTGATGCGATTTTCGGAGGTCAGAGTTCACCAAGCTTAAACTTTGCAAAAGTCTTGCATTTTCGGTCTGTCGCATACGTATGAATGGAGCCTCAGCTTTAGGATGTCTTTATTGAGCTCAGAGCCCTGTCCTCAGACAGCATGCTAAATACGAATATACTTTGAATATACTGAGGTTGTAAAGCAGTATACAATGTTTTGTAAACACAAGCAGGTATTTGTAGACTCCTCCTGAGAGATTCCCTTCATTTATAGAACTATTCAATTTCACTGTTTCCTTCTCTAGCCAGATTCGGTCTGTTGTTCGCTCTAGCTTCTTTCACTTGAGACAACTGGCCAAAATTAAGCACGTTTTATCACACAAGCACTTTGAAACAGTAATCCATGCTTTTATAACCTCCCGCTTGGACTATTGCAATGCCCGTGCATTTCAGGATCCATTTTAAGTTACTTTTATTTGTTTTTAAGTGTCTAAATGGTGCTGCACCCCTTTACCTCCCTGAGCTTCTCTGTCCTTACACACTTTCTTGTTCGCTCAGGTCAGCCGACCAGCTCCTCCTGGGTGTGCCCAGGACCAGTCGAAAGCTCAGAAGAGATCGGGCTTTTGCTGTGGCTGCACCAAAATTGTGGAATGAGATGCCATTGTATATTAGACAAGCCTCTTCCATTACTGTTTTTAAATCTCTTCTTAAAACCCACTTGTTTAGTTTGGCTTTTAGCACAGTGTGAGATGCTGACATTTTATGTTTATTTATGTGTATTTTAAAGTTTGTTTTACTCTCTGTTGTCAGCACTTTGGTCGTCTGTGTTGTTTTAAAGTGCTTTATAAATAAAAATTGAATTGAATTGAATTTCTGAAGCTGGGATGTGTGTAAAGCGGACGAGACTATATGCTATATGTGTGTAAAGTTATATGGTTACATCCAAACACACAGCAGACTGCATGCCAGGAAAAATGAGCAACAAAAAAGGGGGAGGCGAGCGCATGTGAAGAAGTAGTTGGTTATGTATAAACATTGCAAAATTGCCAAAAAAAAACAGGTCAGTTATTGCACAGAAACACAGTCATTTATTATTGCACATATAAATAAACAAGCTGCATGTTTTGTTTTTAATTCGTCTGAGCTAGTGGACAGTAGAAAACTAGCTACAAACTAAACACAAATTTACAAAAGTGAAAATTTAATCTGATGATTTTTAAGGTACAAGTGCTTTTGTTTTGAATTAGAAAGTAAAGAATCATGTTTCAATAATGTAGCATAAATTATATAGACTACTAGTAAGTAAAGCACAAGTTGTGTAATGTCAGTTTATTTTATGGGATCTTGGTTTTGTGGTGGTGTAACGACTTTTGTTAGTAACACCTTTTTTGCTGGTTTATTAAAAAAAGGGTTCTTAAGATCCCCCTTTATTAAAAATTTGCTGTAACACTATATTTGTCAATTTTACTATAGATAATAGTTTATTATTTTTCATCATGATGTTAAGTACTGTATGGCATTCCTTTACAATAAAATAATAATTCATCACAAAAAGGGACGTTTTCTTTACATTTATTCATCCTCTGTTGCCATGCAGAAATCAGACACACGAGTCGTGTCTGGGTCACAGCTAACCCAATCACTGTCAGCGTATTTAAAGACGTACACATACAATTTAGCCAATCACTATCCTCAAATTCAAGCTAAGATGAAGGATTATTTGTTAGCCATTTTTTATGCACAATATGGTTTCAATATTTGCAACATTTTTCAACATCACATGCTGTAAGCTGTTTTATGATCATGAGCACAATGTGTTACTCCAGGTAAAGGGATGGTTCACCCAAAAATAAAAACATGCTAATTCCACACACAAACGCTACCAGATCCAGCCGGGACTCTATCCAGAGACCGTCTTGCTGTGCGGTGAATTTTTTGGTAAAATTTCTGGACAAGGTCTCAAACCTTGCTGTCTAAGGAGAATGAGGGAGCTCTGAGATTTCATCTTAACAGGGGTGCTCAACCATGTTCTTGATGATCTACCTTTCTCCACCGTTTAGCTTCCACCCTGATCAAACCAACACAATCGGCAATTCGTAACTTTTTGATTTAGTGGCTAATTTGTAAGAATTCGTAGGATTTAATTCATACATTTTCGTACGTTTTGCTCATCCTCCAATGACGATTGGGTTTATGGGTGGGGTTAGGTGCCACGCCTCCTTTTTAAAATCGTACAATTTCGTATGACTGAACTCGTACGAATTAGCCACTAAACTGACAAAATGTAAAATACTTACGTTTTCTCTTGAGATCAGGCTGGATCAAACTCACCGAAACCAAAGAATTAGGACCTGAACAGATGCAAATGTTGAGTTGGATTTTCCCTGTTAAGCCTGTAAGGATGGCTATATCTCTCCTTAATATTAAACCCTGAAAACGGTTAAGGAGCTCCACACGAGACAGGACCACCAAATGGTCAAGCACTAAAACAATAAACTTTCTAATCTGAGAAGATCAGCTAGAAAACCAGTTGTTCGGGTTGTCTCGATCATGCATCCTGAGCCCCCCTCTTTGCCCTGGACTTTACCTTCTCCACCAGAGCAGCTCACTCACATTCCACACAGAATGTTTAAGTTTTTAATATGGTGTATCTTGTGGCTTTATATTCATGTTTGGTGTCATTTTAAATCTCTCTGTGTGATTGGTAAAGTGGTCTTAATTTCACTGTAGTATTTTTCAATCTCCCTTATATCAGTTAATTTGGGTTTTGACTTTGATAAGATCTTTGCCAGATGCTCCACTCCAGGGCAAATGGTCTTTACATCAACTCATGACCAGGCAAGTGTCTTGGTGAAGCTTTTATTGTCTTGAATTTATGACGATTTGAGTATTTAGGCAAAGGGTGCAGAAGTGTCTGTGGGATTCTGTAGGCAGGATACCCCATTGCAGTTTGTGAGTCTCTGAGCTCTGCATCAGGACTTATGTGCTGCAATGTATTTCTACACGGTCAGGTATTAATCTCTAACTTAAATGTATCTTCGAATAATTGATGTTGTACAATCTTGATTGGCTTATTTTGTTTAATTATGTGAATTGAATGGAAAATCTTTGCCTGACAAATAAATGAAAAATTCTTGTTTAACTCTAATATCTCCTGAAATCATTTAAATCTAGTAGATTGTTTAAGCTGATGTTTCCGCAGCTTACGACCAGGATTTGTCATACATTCAGGATCAATGGATGGAGCATGGGCACAGCATTAGAGACCTGATGATTTCTGACAATCACTGACTTAGTATAATATAAATTAGGGGGCTAAATACAACTTCCTTTAAATATGAGCAAGCATGGGGCGGCCAATTATTGCTTAAAGGAAGTAGCTTTCAGTTATATTCTTTGACTAAGCTAAATTAAACTTTTCTTTAAATATGTGCAAGCATGGGGCGGCCTATTATTATTTAAAGGAAATTAGCTTATCGGCTAAGAATCGGAACTGGTGAGGTTGTGTCCGTGAGCAGATGTAACTGGCCAGCATACTGACTCTAAGCGACTTCGGGTAAATGATGAACCATTACTTGAGAATAAGGATTTATTAGGTTAATCAATCTAAATTAGACCGAATCACAACCTATAAGGTAATCAGCTTGAATTAGATAAATCTAAAATTATTATAAATTGGAGTCAGATTAAAATTCGGAGTTGGAAACAAATTAAAATAAATCTTAATGAATAAAAATATTTCTTTTCACATGTGCTAAAAGGCTTACATGCATTTAACCTTCACCCATGCTGTTAGTTCCGTCATAGGAAAAATAGATGGGCCCTTACAAGCCGTTAAGGAAATATGAATTATGAAACATACAGACTTCTACCACACTTAAATAAACACACTTGCAAAAAAGTACATAATTACACAGAGAGGACTTATGCAAAAACATGTGAATGAGGAAGAAAAATGAAAAGGCCTTTTGTTTAGAGTAATAAACAAATAATGTGACGTGCTGAATGACGGATGAGTGCAGATGTAGAATAATCACACAGTCTGAAGCTGCAGACAGAAACATCAGACTGAAGACAGAAAGACACCAGCTCTGAGGTAAGAACACACACATCTACATTATTTAAACACAAACACACTTAAGACATAGTAATGCTAATGATTATAAATCTTGTTACAAAGCTAAAATGTATTGTCAATGTTAATTTCTTCAACAGAAATGGCTCAAACTCTATATTTCCCTCTTCTCCTCATTGGTGAGTGTGTTTGTAGTTTTATTTATGGTTTATAGTCTCATTAGGTTTGACTCTGTAATGAAAATAATTAAAGCAAAGTGTCTCTTTCACAGCTCTCTGCTCCATATCTGAATGTGTTCAGCGTCAGTATCACTTTATAAATGAGAACAAGACCTGGACTGAAGCTCAGAGATACTGCAGAGAGAATTACACAGATCTGGCCACCACTGACAACATGAACGACATGAACCAGCTGATGAAGAGTGTGAAAGTGAATAATGGACGTGTCTGGATTGGTCTTCAGAAGACGAGTGTTTATAATTGGCATTGGTCTTCAGGTGATCCTACACGGTTTCTGAAGTGGTATTCTAGACAACCAGTCAGCAGTAATAATTGTGCTTATATAACAGGTGGACTATGGTATGTTTGGCCATGTAGTACCACCATCCCATCCTTCATCTGCTATAACAGTGAGTACAACCCCTACAGTAACAAACGTTCATTAAGTAAAGAGGATTAAAATGCAAATTAAATGTGACAGGAGTAAGCATTATACATGAGTGTAAAATAAATGCAAAAGAATACTTAATAATATTTTACATCTGAAATAACCCATTGTTTAGAGAGATTGAACTGAAAAAGAGGTTGAATTGTGTTCTTTCAACTTTTACCCTGCATTCACATGGAGCTTCAGCATCAACACTTGATCGAGGGCATGTCTGAAGTCGGGGCTGATGCGATCATCATGGCAGTGCCAGCCAATGAAATTAGTCCGCAATCAGCTACTGTGTGAGCTGGGGTATTTTCATAAAGTGATCTGATTGGCTGATGCTTCTGTCGGTGCTTGAAAAGTTGAGAAATTCCCAACTTCTGCAGCGAGCAACGCTGCTAAAGCAGTGCCGAAGGACCCACAATTCAGTTCGCCAATGCTTGACATCACCCATTCAAAGTGAATGAGAAGCATTGATGCTGACGCCCTTAGTGAATGGGGTGTAATGACCTCAAATCTCATAGTAATATTCATAAACATTACAAAAAATACACCACAAATTTTCTGTAATACAGTCATTTGCTTCTGTTCACAAACAAACTCCACATCAATGTAAGAATAATGTTAACTTGATTTATTAATGTTTTCTATATCATTTTCCTAAAGTGAGCAGAGGACTGATGATTGTCAATCAGTCAATAAACTGGAGAGACGCTCAGAGATACTGCAGACAGAATCACATTGATCTGGTCAGTGTGAGGAACCAGAATGAGAGTCAACAGCTGAAGAAGTTCATTAATGACACAAACTCATCTGGATCTAAAATCTGGATCGGTCTGTTCAGAGACACATGGCAGTGGTCAGATCAGAGCAACTCCTCATTCAGATACTGGGCTGCTGATGAACCAAATAATAGTGGAGGTCATGAAAACTGTACAGTGCTAAAGGAGAACACTCAGGGACAATGGGCAGATGTTCCTTGTGACTGGCAGTATCCTTTTGTGTGTCATGAAGGTGAGCAGATCCTCCAAACACACTCAATCCATCATCAGCTCCAGATCTCTTAAAGTTGACTCTACATGTCTGACATGACAAATTCCTCCACAGTGACTACGTTTACATGGACACCAATAATTAGATTTTAAAGGGCACCTAGGTTAGCCCTTTTTTCAGATTTAATATAAGTGTTTTGCGTCTCCAGAATGTGTCTGTAAAGTTTCAGCTCAAAACACAGCTCAGGTTTTTTATTATACCTTTTATTAAATTCCTATTTATACATTTTTTCACTGGGTGGAGGTTTTGGTGTACTGCTCCTTTAAGGCTAGTCCTCCCCGCCCACCGTTTCTACGTGCCTTTCTGCATGCCTTAATCTCCTCCCTCGGCTGCGTCAGACAACTGACAGACTTAAAGGAAGCAGATCTCACGTAGCGTTTGTGAGAAATACTACAGTAAGAACTTTACCAATGAGTATTTATTGTGCAGTTGCATCGCAGAGTCACACAAAGTTCACGTGCACACACACACACAATGCAGTAGACACACACAGAGACAGACAGACAGAGCGCCCGTTTAGCTTTGCACTCTTTTTGCACGCAAATGTGACATGATACTGGTAATATCCACTGCTGTATGGATATTTGTTATGTTAATGTACAAAATAAACCTGATTTAACGTCCACAAACCGGGACTGAAGCGTTTTCCTTTATAATTGTTCTGACACGCGGCTGTGCTGATGAAGTAAAGCTAAGCTAAATCCCCAATATGACGGTCTATACACCATACATGCACATATGTTTGTCCAAACAGCTTGAAAAGCCCTTTAATGCAATTAATCAGATTATACTCTGATTAAGAGTCTACCATGTAAACAGCAATTTCTGATTAATTTAATCACATTAAGGTCATAATCGAACTAAAGAGAAATCGAATTAAGGCATGTGGAGTATGCAATTAGATTACTGATGTCCTTGTAAACGTAGTCAGTGTTTGTTCTGCATGTTGTTTTTGATCAGTCTCTCTCTAGTTTCTGCTTTGTTTTGTGTCCAGATAAACTGATTGTGATCCAGCAGAATCTGTCGTGGTCTGAAGCTCTGAGATACTGCAGACAGCATCATGTGGATCTGGTCTCGGTTCAGTCAGTGGAGATGCAGCGTCGTGTGATGAACGTGGTTAAACTGGCGTCTACTGAGGCGGTGTGGTTGGGTTTACGATTCTCCCACATTTTGGGCATCTGGTTCTGGGTGAGTGGAGAGACCGTGTACTATCAGAACTGGGCTCGAGGGAATGGAACATCAGAGATTTGTGAACCCACAGTGAGATCTGGAGCAGTTCAGTCTGGACAAGGTCAGTTTTGGATTAGCCGTCCTGAAACTGACCAACTCAACTTCATCTGCACTAAGTACTAGGATTGAAAGACCTGAGGATGTTAGTTTAAAAGTAAGAATGTTAAATTTATTACTGCTTCAATATTTCAAAGGAACTGAATTAGTCTTTTATTGATAAAAGTAACAAGGTGGGTAGCAATCTCACCTCACAGCAAGAAGGTCGCTGGTTTGAGCCTCGGCTGGGTCAGTTGGCATTTTTGTGTGGAGTTTGCATGTCCTCAAGACAAGACATGCAGTTCAGGTGAATTGGGTAGGCTAAATTGTCCGTAGTGTATGAGTGTATGTGTGAATGAGTGTGTGTGGATGTTTCCCAGAGATGGGTTGCGGCTGGAAGGGCATCCGCTGTGTAAAAACGTGCTGGATAAGTTGGCGGTTCAGTCCGCTGTGGTGACCCTGAATTAATAAAGGGATTAAGCTGAAAAGTAATTAAATGAATGAATGAATAAGACTAAACCCTTATAAAATGAAAAAACAAGCATGTTACATGTGGCGCTCACTCCTGCCTATAATTATTACTTTCAATTAATCTTGTTTGTCTTTTTTCCCTTTTCGGTTGTCTATTGGTTGATTTGGTGGCGTCAGGCCTTTAAAATGGATGGAAACAAACTTCTCACGTCCCCTCATTCCTGCATAGCACCACAGTTTTTGACGGCTTTATTGTTGTGTTTCCTTAATACTTCCCTTCGGATATTTGTTTGGAGTGGGGGTGGCCAACCTGCTTTAGGTTTGTTTGGTTGTTGTTTATTATGTTGTTGGGCTCTTCATCTCTTGGCATTTTGGATTGATTTGCTGGTTATGTTATGTTAAAAAATTATTTAGCTTGAGCACTTTGGCCATTGTTTATTCATGTTAAATTGTCACAGGATCACGAGTCGTATTTAAATTAGGGACAGTAACATAATTGGGGGCTCGTCCGCTTCTCTTTATAATTTGTTTTCTTTTGATACCAAACTTTCTTTACGGAACGATAGAACATTAGAATGTCAATTACAAAATCAAGTCAATTACATGTTGACACAAGGTATTGCAGAACCTAATATTAGCCCATGGAGCTCGCCCTGTCTTTGGCTATAAAGTCTAATGGATCTGACCATTTCTGCACAGACTTTAGAAGGGTTAACAGTGTCACAAAACCCGACTGTCACACTCTTCCTTGTATGGAAGACTGTGTTGACCATGTAGGGGTCGGCTGTATTTGTGACAAGTTAGTCCTTCTTAAAGGTAATTGGCAGGTGCCATTTACGCCACTTGCCAAGGAAATTTCGCTTTTGTTACACCTTTTTAAGATGCCTTTTTACAGTATACAGTGCAACACCTCTTCTCCTTGAATTGGTATTACTCTAAGGGGGTTCTACAGAAAGTTGTCTGACTGAATAAACACTCATGAAACAAATTATAGCAAGTGTAAACTCTTTATTTAACACGTGTATTGTTTTATCATCAAAAAAAATCACAACAAAAATAAACAAGGCATTTCAAAGTCAGAAACTAAGTAGTCTTTCTGAAAAAAAGTCAGTGACCACTTATCGTTAAGAGCACTTGAGAGTGATGCAATGATTCCTCAATATTCTTACTCTATGGTAAGTGGCTCTTTATAAGGGTACAAATCAACCTAGGAGGTCGGAAGCAATATTACAACATAATGGTTTTAGCATGTCAAACAATACACGATGCAAAAAATAAACTAAAATAAATTAGAAAATAATAATAGTGACATTAAACATGTTACAACAGTTAACTGCGTGTTCAGGGGAGAGTGTCAGGATGTGAGGTGTATCTAGATGACATTGTTGTTCATTCAACAACTTGGCAAGAACATATCAATCAGTTAACACAGGTTTTTAAGAAATGACTGAGGCCAGTTTAACGATTAATTTGACCAAATCTGATTTTGTAAAAGCAACGGTTGTCTACTTGGGTAAGATTGTGGATAGTGGCATGGTTAAGCCAGTACATGCCAAGATTGAGGCTATCTCGTCCTTCCCAGTTCCTTCGATACACCACAAGTTACAGCACTTTCTGGGAATGGCAGGATTTTATCGTAGTTTTTGTAAAAACTTTTCGTAAGTAGTTTCCTCTCACAGACCTATTAAGTCCTAAATCGTTTTTAAATGGACACCGGAATGTCAACATTCTTTTGAGTCACTTAAATCCCTTTTAATGCATACACCCGTCTTGGCTGCGCTAGTGTACGACCGTTCATTCAAATTGGCTGTTGTTGCTAGCGATGTGGTGTGCCATTGCAGGATCAGCTTGGAGTTGAGCACCCAGTGTGCTACTTAAAAAAAAAAAAATTCCAAGAACATCAAAAAGCATACTCAACATTTGAAAAGGAAGCTCTGGTGCTAGTTTTGGCCCTCAACAACTTTGAAGTATATATTGGCTCTTCATCCTATCCAATTATTGTCTACACTGATCACAACCCTCTCATCTTTATTCATAAAATGCGTAATTCTAACCAAGGTTTGTTGTGAAGGGCTTTGTTTGTCCAAGCTTTTAACTTGAATATGAAACATGTTGCTGGTAAGGATAAATGTGCTGGCCGATATAATGTCACGTATTACTATATGGTGATGGGTGGTGTTTTATTTATGCATTGTTTTTGTTTCGGATACCAGTTACCATTTTAGGGGTGGAGGTGTTACATGTGGCGTTCACTCCTGCCCATAACATATTAGTACTTTCAATTGATCGTTTGTCTTTTTTCCCCTTTTCAGTTTTCTATTGGTTGATTTGGTGGTGCCTTTTAAAATGCATGGAAACGGACTTCTTGCGTTCCCGCATTCCTCCTAGCCACCAGTTTTTGACGGCTTTATTGTTGTGTTCTCCTTTATACTTCCCTTTTGATATTTGTTTGGAGTGGGGAGTTCCAACCTGCTTTAGGTTTGTTTGGTTGTTGTTTATTATGTTGTTGGGCTCCCCATCTCTTGGCATTTTGGATTCTTTTGCTGGTTATGATATGTTAAAAAATTATTTAGTTTGAGCCGTTGTTTGTTAAATAGTACTGTACAATTCAAGTTTATTTTCACAATAATTGCCATTCCAAAGCAGCTTCACAAAAAAGAGTGCATATGAAAGTACGTATGATATTCTGTTATTATATTTGTGAGATACAGATCTGATACTTTCTTTTTTTCTTCCTTCACATCTGAGCTTCACACTCCATAATCTGGTTTTGCAACCACCATTAAAAAGAAGAAGCAGGTGTTACGATTGATTTCCATACACAAAATGTTTAGTCAAGCCACTGCTAAGTAATTGGACTGTATAGTGTGAGCATGTGAGTCGTGAGTTTTTCCTTTACATCGCATGAAATTCCATACCAAGTTTGGGAATGCCAGGTTGGTACCATGTTAAAATTGCATGGACATTGCAAAGAAGTAGCACAGTGTATGCCTGGCCATACACGAGTTAGGATGTCTTTCTGAGCTCAGTTCCCTCTCCCTAGACACCATGCCAAATCAGAATATACTTTATTGCCCGAGGTTGTACAGTAGTCCAGCATAACATGTTTTGTAAATGCAAGCAGGCATTTGTCGACCCCTCCTGAGATATGCCCTTCGTGTATAAAATTCTTTCATTTTACGGTTTCCTCTTCTGAGACTGGTATGTGTGTAAGGACACCTGCAAAGTCTCATAGGGTTACATCAGAAGACACAGCAGATTGCATGCCAGCATCAAAGAGTAGAGGCACGATCACACTAGAGTTGGAGCATGCACAATTCTGTCGTACGGCACTGTGATAGGAATAGCATTAAACATTGATTAGACATAGATAAAGCAAGCGATAGCTCCATATTTTAAATTTCTGTAACGAAAGGTCATGTTTTGATCTTTTATTGGTGGTGCAATTTTGCAGAGTTCACCTAGCTTGGACATTCGAATGTAGCGACATGCAAAATTTGTCGCGCAAGCTTGCATTTCCAGTCTGCTGCATTTGCATGGATGTCCATGGGGCGAAATGTGTAGTGTGACAGTGGCTTAACAAAAAAGGTCGGAGGCAGTCACATGTTCGGTACCTGGTTATGCATAAATCATTGCAAAATTCAAACAGGTCAGTTGTTGCACTATTCAAATGGTCTGAGACGTCAGACAAAACGCAGAAAAAAAACTCTACAAAAGTGAACATTTAACCTGATGTCACGTTTAAGATGCATGTACCAAACTGTTTAATCCAATGTCTGTTTAATTCAATAATGTGGCATAAATTATATAGACTACTAAAAAAACTAAGCAAAGCACAAGCTGTGTAATGTTAGATTATTTCATGGGATCTTGGTTTTCTGATGGTGTAGCGACTTTCTTTAGTAACATCTTTATTGGTGGTTTATAAAAAGTGATTCTTAAGATCTCCTTTCATTAAGGATTTGCTGTAATACAATGACACTATATTCGTCAATTTTACTATAGATAATATAGTTTATTATATTTCGTCACATTAATGTCATGATGTTAAAGTATTGTATGATTTTCTTTACCAATAAAATAATAATTCATCACAAAATGGATGTTTTCTTTACATTTATTCATCCTCTGTTGCCATGCGGAAATCAGACACACGATCCAAGACCAACGACGAGATGATCCCAAAGTTTCCATATCCTGGACCTGGCTGTATCCTGAGCAGCTACTGTGGTGGTCATGGAGGAGTGGATAACATGAGACTGATTCCTGTGACGCTCCAGGGACAGACGAGTCTTCGCTGAGGCTAGCTTCCAGCCTCCGCCACTGAGACTGCAGCTCTGCACAAGACGTTTGGCCAGCGGAGAAATTAAAATGATCGTGCCCAACTGAGCCTGGTTTCTCTCAAGGTTTTTTTTCTTCACTTCTGCCATTAGTGAAGTTTTTTTCCCTCTCCGCTGTCGCCACTGGCTTGCATGGTTTGGGATCTGTAGAGCTGCGCATCGTTGGATTTGCTCTTCAATATTTGGACTCTCAGTAGTGATTATTAAACCACACTGAACTGAGCTCAACTGAACTGAACTTAAACACTACAAACTGAACTACACTGTTCCTATTTACTGTGACCTTTTATGTGAAGCTGCTTTGACACAATCTACATTGTAAAAGCGCTATACAAATAAAGGTGAATTGAGTTGAGTCGTGTCTGGGTTGCAGTTAATCCAATCTCTGTCAGCGTATTTAAAGATGTACACATACAATTTAGCCAATCACTATCCTCAAATTTAAGCTAAGCTGGATTATTTATTAGCCATTATTGATGCACAATAGGGTTTCAATATTTGCAACATTTTTCAGCATCGCATGTTAGCTGTTTTATGATCATTGAAGTAAACACAATTTGTTACTCCAGGTAAAGGGATAGTTCACTCAAAAATGAAAATTCTGTTAATAATTCTCACCCAAACTGAAATTCTCTTAAGAAAATCCATGCAAAAATGGGGAGAAAATGCAAACTCCACACAGAAATGCCACCAGGTCCAGCCAGAAGTCAATCCAGCAACCTTCTTGCTGGGAGGCGACAGTGCTAACCACTGAGCAACCATGCGGTCTGGTTTGAGAATGTTTTGGGGAAATTTTTTAACTTTGAACAAGTCTGAAACCTTGTTGTCTATAGAGCAGGGGTGTCCAAACTCAGTCCTGGAGGGCCAGCGTCCTGCTGAGTTTAGCTCCAACTTGCTTCAACACACCTGCCCGGAAGTTTCTAGTATATCTAGTAACAGCTTGATTAGCTAGTTCAGGAGTGTTTGATTAGGGTTAGAGCTAAACTCTCCAGGACACTGGCCCTTCAGGACCAAGTGTGGACACCCCTGCAATAGAGCAGGGATCACCAAACTTGTTCCTGAAGGGCCGGTGTCCTGCAGATTTTAGCTCCAACCCTAATCAAACACACCTGAACAAGCTAATCAAAGTCTTACTAGGTATACTTGAAACAATCAGGCAGGTGTGTTGAGGCAAGTTGGAGCTAAATCCTGCAGGGACACCGGCCCTCCAGGACCGAGATTGGTGACCCCTGCTATAGAGGATGGGGGAGCTCTGAGATTTAATCTAAAACCGGGGTGCTCAACCCTGTTTCTGGAGATGTACTTTCCTGCAGAGTTTAGCTCCAACACCGAACAAACTCATCTGAACCAATTAACTAGGACCTGAACAGCACTTGATAATTACAGGCAGGTAATTACAGGCAGGTGTGTTTGATATGGGTTGCAACTGAAATCTGCAGGAAGGTAGATCTCCAGAACCAGGGTTGGCCACCTCAGATCTAAAACATTTGTATTTGTGTTCCAAAGACACAGCAAAGTTTAGTAATTAATAACAGAAATGTTATTTTTGAGTTTCAAGGATACTTTAAACTGCACAGCTAATTTAGGAGGAGTGAGTTCCAGAGATTTGGAGAAAGGGGGTACACACCATGTTATCCAGAATGCAGACAAGTCCAGAAGACCAGAACACGATGAATGGAGATTATGCCTAGGAGAGTACGCAGTTAAAATTTCTGAGCGATTCTGAAATGCCAGACCATGCAAGGGCTTATATGTGAGCCCTTGATTTTTTTTAAATCAACAAAATCTAACAGGGAGCCCTGAGATGGCAAAATGAAGTTTTAACAGTATTCTGAACAAGCAGGCCAAAGTTAAGTGATTGTCAAAAATAACCCTAATATTGTAATTCTAATACAGTGCCATTTAAATTTAGAGCTAAAGGGTTGACTTTTATTGTGTTGAACCAAAAAGCACCGTTAAGACAAAAACATTTTGGAACGTTCATTTTTGTTTTCATAGATAAACTTTCAAAACATTTTACAGTTGAAAGGTCAACAGTTTTTGATTAAGCGTACACCGGAGTGTCATCTGCATATAGGCTGTAGTTAAGGCCAAGATTTCTAAGGAGATAACCAAGAGGTGAAATGCACATTGAGAAAAGTAATGGACTTAAGATTAATCCCTGGGGTACACCAAAATTGATTGAGTCAGTTTTGGAGACAAACCGCATGAGGCTTGAGAGGCATGAGTTGAACCACTTTAGTCTAGTCTAAGTAATGCACAGATTACACTTGAGACAGTAAAAGTGAGTGATCAACAGAGTCAAAGCCTCACTATGGTCAAGAAGGATCAAGAGTGATGGGAAAAATTATACTGAAATGGGTTTTTAAATAAAATACCAAATACCTCAATTTTACATGGTATCAAAATAAACTACAAAATACTTTTACAAGGCAACATGACATTTCCTCAAAAACTTTCTATCAATGGTCTTATTGGATCAATCTCTTCATCATTAAACTGATTAAGGGAAGTAAACAATGTTTGACAACAACAGCATTTCTCAGAGCAAGTGTAAGTCAGCTTCTCTGCCAACTCATTCACCTCTTCTCCTGTACATGAGGTGTTCATAAACCTTTGTTTCTTTTATTTTAGTATACTTTTATTTTATTTTTTTTTTTTTTACAAATTTTATACTGAAAGTCCTGTCTTAAAGATGATCTCTTTAATCACAATAAAAACTATGTAAAGCAAATAATGAGTAGAAACATCGTACTATATCTAATGGGTATTTAAAGAGTTTTGGCAAATCACTTAGGGAAGCTTCTTTAGCTGTACAACACATAATTTAATGAAACTTGTCTTCTCTATATTAGTTGCATTTATTGATTTTGTTGTTTCTTTGTGTAGTTTCATGGTGATATGCAACTAAAGTTTAATGGTGCTCTTCATGAGCAAAAGAAAGAAAAAAGAACCCATTGAGACACCCTCAGTGTCTTGTTTATGGATGACAAAGGGGAGCTACAAGCATACTGGTGCACTCTTTCTCAGGAAAGAAATGTTGAGGTGGATTTTTCCTGTGAAGCGGCTAAAAATACTTCATTATAAGGCACACAGACTCGACTCTTGACCACATTCAAATGAGCACACTTCTAAAGTACAGAAACACAGCTAAAATATGGCAAACAAAGAGCTGTATTAAACAATAATATCCAGCTGCAGGCCTGCAGAATCACACACGTTCTAGGCACACACAATCTGGCACACACAATCTAGGCAAACCATATATGGTTACGACAGATGTTAATGTTATATACATCTTCTTGGACATCGTCATCGATATATTTTGATAAATATGGTTAATAAATATTGTACACAATATACAATAGTGTTTACTTTACTTTATTTCACAAATATTTCGATCAAGACGGGCAAATGGGAAGCGCTGTTTCCGATCTCCATTCAATATGATAGACTGAACAGATTTCTATCAGTCATCATAGATGATCAGTCATTATTATCTGACAAGAGTCAATATAGCAGATACTCGTTTGCTGGCCTTGCTGAACGATCTAAATTGGACAGGTTTAATTTACATAATGGATTCATTTATAATGAAGGAAATAATAGCAAGTTAATATTGGCAATAATGCATTTTACATGTAATAAATGTATAACACTATATTAATATTTTACTCAAGCGATTTAATAGTGTGTATTTGCTTAATTTTCTAATAACTTTTTAATTGATGATTTCCCACATTAAATACTGTAGTAGGGTTAATTTATAGTAAGCAACATGTTGTTTTTAAACCAAAATGTAGCAATAGAAACAAATTAACTATTAATAATTAATCAAAAAATAATAATAATAATAAGTAAATATATATATATAACTAACAGCTGTGACAGTTTAGTAAAATATATTAGTTTATAATCAGATAATCAGTTAAGATAATCAGTTTATAGCTATATTATATATTGTTTTAATGATTAACTATAGTAATTCATTTTAATGTGACACATTATTGTTTGCTTTTTATATTTTACAACAAAGTGATTTTAACCAAGTATGATAATATTAAGATTCAGAATTAGTTTATTACACTTAATCCTCCAATTAGACGGTCTATTATGCTTTCTTTGTGTATGTGGACATGTGAATTAAGTCATAAGTGTCTTTAACCAGTTATTCTTATTTACATAATTTGAGCTCAGAAACTGCAGAGATGTTAAAATGATCGTTACGATATAATAATTATGACTGAAATGGGAAACCATATTTGTGAAATTCAATAGGTGGCGATAATGCTGAGGAGTTAAGTTACCATATATGGTTTGCCTAAATCGTGTGTGCTAGATTGTGTGTGCCTGAAACGTGTGTGGTTCTGCGGTTCTGCAGCTGGATATATCTTGTATTAAATGACATGAGAGCAAAAATAAAATAAATCACATAGTTTTAAGCATATAAGATAAAGGGAAGAGATAATAATTTGCTATGTCAGAAATACAGTACAGATACAACTGTTAAAAGTTATATTTCACTGTTTTCTCTCTGTTTATCAAGAGTTTATTACTTGCACCAAAAATATGCTCTCTTGCTTGAATCCAAGGAAAAACTGAAATGTCTGCATCTTATAGAAAACCCGGTTCTTTGAAATTTGGAACCGGTTCTAAATTGGAAATGGTTTTTAAAACACAAACCTATTGAGAAGTGTCAGAAATGCTCTGCCCGCCCTGCCATTGGTGCTCTGATAAACAAAACAACCAACGACCTGAATGAGTTTTACTGCCGGTTTGAGAAAACCCCCCACACCCACTCTGAACTGCTCTTCACGCTACCAATAACCCCTCCACCACCCCCCGCCCCTTCATACCTGCCCTACAGTTCAGTAAAGAGGAGGTGCGCCAGGTCTTCCAGAAACAGAAGAGGAAAAAAGCACCAGGCCCAGATTTTATAACACCAGCCTGTTTAAAATCCTGTGCTGACCAACTGGCCCCCATCTTCACCCTGATCTTCAACAGATCACTGGAGCTGTGTGAAGTGCCCTCCTGCCTCAAACGCTCCACCATCATCCCCATCCCAAAGAAACCCAAACTTACAGGACTAAATGACTACAGACCGGTGGCACTAACATCTGTGGTCATGAAGTCTTTTGAAAAACTGGTGCTGGCCCACCTGAAGGACATCACTGAACCCTCACTGGACTCTCTTCAGTTTGCCTACAGAGCAAACAGGTCTGTGGATGATGCAGTAAATATGGGACTGCATTATGCTCTGCAACACCTAGACAGACCAGGGACCTATGTGAGGATCTTGTTTGTTGACTTCAGCTCGGCGTTTAACACTATCATCCCAAAACTTCTCCTGCCCAAATTAACTCAGCTCTCTGTGCCCACCTCTGTCTGTCAGTGGATCAACAGCTTCCTAACGGACAGGCAGCAGCTGGTGAAGCTGGGAAAATTCTCATCTAGTATCCGTACAATCAGCACTGGCGCCCCCCAGGGGTGTGTCCTCTCCCCACTGCTCTTCTCCCTGTACATGAATGATTGCACTTCAAAAGACTCCTCTGTGAAGCTCTTGAAGTTTGCAGACGACACCACACTTATCGGCCTCATTGAGGACGGTGACGAGTCTGCTTACAGACAGGAGGTTAAGGAGTTGGCTGTCTGGTGTAGCCACAATAACCTGGAGCTCAACACGCTCAAAACAGTGGAGATGATAGTGGACTTCAGGAGAAACCCCCCCCTGCTCTCCCCCCACTGAGCATCATGGACAGCATTGTGGCAGCAGTGGAGTCATTCAGGTTCCTGGGCACCACCATCTCTCAGGACCTGAAGTGGGACACTCACATTGACTCCATTGTCAAAAAAGCTCAACAGAGGCTGTACTTTCTTCGTCAGCTGAGGAAGTTTAACCTCCCAAAGGAGCTGCTGAAACAGTTCTACACCTCCATCATTGAATCAGTCATCTGCACATCAATAACTGTCTGGTTTAGCTCAGCTACTAAATACGACCTCCAAAGACTACATCGAATAGTTCGGATTGCTGAGCGAATCACTGGTACAACCCTTCCTACTCCCCAAGAACTGTACTTATCCAGAGCGAGCAGGAGGGCTGCCAAAATCACTCTGGACCCCTCACACCCAGCACACTGCCTCTTTGAACTGTTACCTTCTGGTCGACGCTACAGAGCACTGCGCACCAGAACAGCCCGACACAGAAACAGTTTCTTCCCTCAGGCAATCCATCTCATGAACACTTGATGATAATAATTGTGGAGCCAACATCACTACTTGCCATACAGTTTTATACACATATACACTTATTTAACAACACACTTTACATGCCAATTTGCACATAACAGCTGCACATATAACGTTGTATATAGTAATAAACACGTACATACACTTGTCAATCTGTATATTTGCACTCACTACTTACTTCTATTTTTTTAAATATATTTATTATCTGTTTTTTGTTCTGTCTCTGTAATCCTGTTGCACTGTAGAAGCTTTGTCACGAAAACAAATTCCTCGTATGTGTGAACATACCTGGCAATAAAGCTCTTTCTGATTCTGATTCTAAACACCATCTGTGTGGTGAGTTTCAGCCAATTGAGTGTGACATTTTACTCTGTAGATATAGATAAGTGTCATTTGAGAAAGATGCTTTTAAGTACCCGATGGTTTAGTCTTGACCAGCTGCACATGTGCCTCATAAACCAGCTGAAATGCAAATGTAGTTTCGGAGATGCTTAAAAGATTGTCTTTCTTAAGTGTTACTGAAGGCCTGTGTTGCGTTCGCAGGTGTGTGTGTCTCGTTCTTACCCACTTTTACCAAGAGTACCTACCAAAAGGCAGAGCTAGATGCGCAGCTGAACGCTAAAAAGTGGAGGAACTATGACGTCACCTTGTAGGCTAATCGGCTGCTAGCATAAAACTGGTTCCCTCGATAAAATCGCCATAGGATTTTCCCATAGGCTTATCGAAGATTGCAAATAATAAGCTCAGTGTTCAAACATTGTTTATTACACTTACACGTTTTGTCCAGCTGGATAATCCTCACACCAAAATACAACTTTTAGCACTTTTGGATCTTAAATGCAAACGCAAGAACTAAAAAGCTAACATTAGGCTATAAGCGGACTACAGTGCCTTCGGGGCGCTCGCCTGTGACGTCAGTACCGCCCTGCTACAGACAACTTTTCAAGCTTATTTTTAGAAATTTGGTCCATAACAAAGAGTTAATCTCTTGGTTAATTATATTATAATCCCCGCTATATATTATATACAAATAAGTACACAAAATCACATCTGTATAGACCTACGTGTCTTTTTTTATGTGGGAAATGCATTTTTTGTTTTGCTTTACAGTTGTAAAGTTTTAAAAATGTGCCGACATATTTAAATGAGTGTATTGCTCGCGTGCACACAGCCCACTTACCTTAACAAATGACAGAAATGAGGCGTGAGGAGCAAGTCTATCAAATGCCAGCAAGTTCCATCATGGATACAGAACAAAATTCAATATTCTTTTTATGTCACGAATTACAGCAAAAAGCAGCCTATACAGTCACATATGCTTTACATTTTATGGAGGAGTGTAAATATTGTAGTTATGACAGAGTTAAAAGTGTTCAGATGAATAAAAACCTGACGAAAAATCTATTGATCACGTTAAAATGACAGTTAACTTACATGTATTTTTACACATTTATTCACACATTTGCATTATTGAGAGCAGGAAAGAGACCGGCTGCACTGGTAGCAGTGTCTTCATATCGTTTAATTAAAATAAATTATCAACAAATTAATCTGACTTGACAGCCTTTACAAGTCAAGGCATTATCTACACACAATATGAATTCCAAATTAGAAAAATACTACAAACTATAAAATCCTATTCATGAAAAAACTTAAATCACAGACAACTCCAAATGGCCAATGGAGGCGGCCAGCCCAGTTCAGCTCGATGACATATATAATGTCTCCGACACCGCCTGTAGTCCCATTTAGCAACTCGATAGTGTGCTGGATCAGATTTATTTAATTACCCTAATTAAACAAAAATTAACCAGGATCCTCCCTTAGCTATATTTCTTAGCTAGAGTTTAGTTAAAGGATCGTCTTTATAATGTATTTTGCTAGAGAATAAATTAGATTCATACTTTACCACACAGGGTAACTTGATGGGTTCTGGAAAATGAAGTCAATGTCCACTTCAGTGAAGAAAAGTAATCAAATACACTTTTATTAATAAAATAAAATCCTGTGAAAAAGTAGAATAAACAAAAGACAATAACAGAAAACAAGATCCTTTATCCTCCGTTGAGGATAAAGGGCAACCGACTTCAGCATACAGAAGTCAAAAAGCGCAAAGCTGGTTTGTATATTTCAGCTTTTATACTCATCGTGCATAGGTACAGATCAACTCTGGGACCATGTTTGGAGACAGGGTTCAGGAACAATGTTCAGAAACAGAGCATTAATCATTCATAAACACAGGTGTATAGCTTAATTAAATCCTACGTTCAAAAAGCATGCTTTATCATTTGAACAGTGGGGAAATCCCTCGGGGAGACAGATACATAGTCATCCGAGTATAAGTCAATTATTTGGCAGTTATATTATCAGCCTTCATACATAGTGTGCCTACACATTCATGCACTAAGAGTTGTGTTTAAACTGAGCAGTGAGGTCAGCCAAAGTTCCTCCAGCTGGTTTGTTGGTTCAGTGCGCCCTCTTGCGGAGGCGCCTCTCCTTTCTCTTATGCTTGGTTTCATCATTAAGAGTTGTGCTTTTGCACATCAGAATATCAGAATACATCATTGATTTTTTGTGTCTCATATGATCAATGCCATAAGACAACACAGGCTCATTGTGAAAACGTAGCCCTGCGGACGTTTCTGGAGACAGCGAATTACATAGGCGGAGGTATGGCTGCATTTCATTTCTTTAAACGAACACTACGGGGTGGTGTGACGCCGTTC
Organism: Danio aesculapii; assembly: GCF_903798145.1. Lineage (NCBI taxonomy): Eukaryota > Metazoa > Chordata > Actinopteri > Cypriniformes > Danionidae > Danio > Danio aesculapii. The sequence continues at coordinate 3,588,358 of NC_079441.1, forward strand.
CTTATCGCGCTTACCAGCTGACCGCTTACCTCCGTATGGACGGCATTCCGGCTGCAAACAGTTTGTCCCGTTAGCGCGCCACGTCCGTCGGCGGATTTGAGATGCAGAGAGGAGTTGACCATGAAGACGGGGGTTCGAGTTTGGTGAAGAGCGGTTCCAGAAATCAGGTAAGACAAAAACAGAATCCAAAATATAAAACAAACAAGTGAATAGCAGGGTGAGGATGTGGTAAAAAAAAAGTTAGTCGAGGGCTTTTATTTTTTTGGATTGCTTCAATCGATGAAATTGGTTGGGTTTAGGGAAGGGGGAGGGTGGGTCAGCCGATCGTTTGCTCAGTCAGTCAGAAAGTCTGTCCAAAAGTGAGTCAACAGCGGCCTCTGGTGGGTTTATGTGAGAACAGCAGGCGTGAATGGCACTCGCGAGGGAAATTTGAGATCTCGAAAATCGTACACTGCGACCTCTGGCGGATTCGCGAAAACAAAAACTGCAGAAAAACGTGCCTCCGGGACGTATTTCGCGGTCTCCAGAAACATCCGTGGAGGTACGTTTTCAGAATGAGCCTGGGTTGTCATAAGACCAATCAGACACCACAATAGAAACCGTCTTTTTAAAGAAGAGTTACCAATTTAAAAACTCAAGAGTGAGATGTAACTAACGTGTTTTATGTCGTAAAACAAAACATGAAAGTATCTTGAGGTTGTGTTAGCCTTATTTAACAAACCTTATTTAAGCGATTTTACTGAAATCTCAATGATAAAACCCATTGACTTTGGGACGAGGGAACCAGAACTGCTAAAATGCTAACTCGCTTCCGGGGTTTTGCATACAAATTGACGTCATAGTTCCTCCACTCTATTGGTTTACAAAGAAGCGCATGCATAAGCTAGGAGAATGAAAACAAAGCAAGCGCCATTTTTAAATACACCGCTGAGACATTACACAATAATAATACATATAATAGCTAGCTATGGTCGACCAGAGCTCAAACAAACCTTGTCGTTGAAGAGCAGAATCTACACCGTGCCCCGTAGTTGTTTATAAGGCTGTCAAGTGCGAGCGCTCTTGCTTTCTCGCATGCACTCGCAGCACGTCTATATTTGAAATAACTTCTTTAGCTGATGATAATAACGTGCGCGTGATTATTGAAAGGCTTCTGACATCCGATCCTTTCAGAAACAGACAAATGCCATGTTTGACTATTATCATCACCTTTTGGACTATTATGAACTCAGAATGACGAAATTACTCTCTAACGGAGACAACATGTGCTGGTGAAGATTACAGACACAGATAAGAGGTTTGCACTGTGGGCTATATGCTGAATGTTGTTTTTGAACCCAAATAAGGACTAAATATATGCTGTGTGTAGTTTTTCTGTAGTTGGTAACATATCGGAGACTGTAAGGGTCTGTATGTGTTCATATGTTGTTATGTTTATTTAGTTTATGTAATTGCAGACATTACAGTAGGCTATTCAATCATTGATCTGCATTTATAATCAACTCATGTTCATGGAACGGTTAGCAATGAACATTTATACACAAGTATTTATGCGAATAAGCATCTGTTTTGTGAGGAGCTTCTCATATGATATGCAAACAACCAATACCACCATTGGTATCCTTTTGAAAGTGGAAACACAAGCCTGATAAAGGTGACCCGTACTGTACCACTCAGTGGAAATGGGCCATTAGTTTCATTTGGGTGTTTAGGTATAGGATATTTTTTTGTTTTTTATTTTTCTATGGGTATTTGGCTTTACATTTTAGGTGTTTAAAATAGAAAAAGAAAAAAGACAAATAAACAGACCCGACTCCGGGATAGACAAGTGCTGTAACACCTGGAGGTCCTCATATGCATGTAAATCAGCAAACATGAGAAATTCTGAATGATTTTCTTATATGAATACCTGAGTGTGTTTTTTAGTTGTCTTTGCACATGTTTGTTTATGTCCATTATATCAACACAACAGAGTAGATACTGTACTTATGAATGCATAACGCATATAAAATTTTGTGTTTTGGGGTGCAAAAATATGTCATTGTAGAACGATCGAGGGTGAAAAAAAACATAAAAAGCAAATGTTGGGGTGGATTTTTCTTGAGAAGCTTCTATAGAAATTCTGTGAAAAATATAGACTCGAGTCCTGACCGTATTCAAATGAACAAACTTCCAAAGAAGTACAGAAACAATGAACAACACAGAGCAAAAATGAGTAAATACACCTGAATGAGGAAGAAAAATGAAAAAGGCCTTTGTTTAGAGTAATAAGCAAATAATGTGACGTGCTGAATGACTGATGAGAGCAGATATAGATTAATCACATAGTCTGAAGCTGCAGACAGAAACATCAGACTGAGGACAGAAACACACCAGCTTTGAGGTAAGAACTACTCACATCTACATTATTTATATATATATATATATATATATATATATATATATATATATATATATATATATATATATATATAGACTGCAGAAATTGTGAATTGTGCTTAAATATGAGAAATAAGCTGAAATGCTTCTTTTTCTAGCATTTTACTCCAAACCTAATGAGGGTTTGTGTTTTTTAATGTGTTCCACAGAAATGGCTCAAACTGTCTATTTCCTCCTCATTGGTGAGTGTGTTTGTAGTTTTATTTATGGTTTATAGTTTCATTAGGTTTGACTCTGTTCTGAAAATAATTAAAGCAAAGTGTCTCTTTCACAGCTCTCTGCTCCATATCTGAATGTGTTCAGCGTCAGTATCACTTTATAAAGGAGAATAAGAACTGGACTGAAGCTCAGAGATACTGCAGAGAGAAATACACAGATCTGGCCACCGTTGACAACATGAACGACATGATCCAGCTGAACAAGAGTTTGAATGATGTACGTGATCAGAATATCTGGATTGGTCTTCAGAAGACAGATGTTTATAAATGGCATTGGTCTTCAGGTGATCCTGCGCTCTTTCTGAACTGGACATCTGAACAATCAAACAGCAGTAATAATCGTGGTACAATAAAGAATGGACAGTGGTTTGCTGTGGCACGCAATAACACATTTTTCTTCATCTGCTACAACAGTGAGTACAAACCCCTACAGAGAAAGTTTCATTTAACTAAGTATACTTCCATTGAAAATTTAAATGTGACAGTATAAATGATAAAACACTCCAAAACAATATAAGTCAAATCTACTTTGTAATGTGGCAGATATTTCTGACAACCTACTATTATCTCAAAGTAAAGGTCTGCAATCCTGCAGCTGTCTGGACTCTGTAGCATCCAGCTGGGTGTTTTTTTGGGAGCCATGTTTAATCGCTATACATTTTACATTCTTCTGTGGCCCAATATGTACCTGCAATGTGTATAGAAATAAAGCTGATATGATATATCAAACGCAATCAGTAGTTTGCAAATATATTGAGTGGATATGTCTGTACATCTGATTTTGAAAGAGTCAGTGCTGTTTAAGATTGGTTCACTCTGGTAATGAACTATCCTTCTATAAACATGTAAATCTCAGAAAGGCAGGTTTTCTCTGTGCTTTCCTTTACGTCACATGCTTGGCATAACAATGATGTCACACACTACAAATAACAATTTAACCATAAATGGTCTGTCACATCCTGCTGACCATATATAACATATTGTAACACAGACATCCCAAGTCTCCCGGATGATCTGGGAGTCTTCCGCAAATGCAGAGATTCCCAGATGCCTGCAAACGAATGATAATCTTCCGGAAATCGCGCGTCTTCCGACCGGTCCTCAAATACATCGCACACGCCTCTCCACCGCATCCCTCCCAGCTCTTCAGATATATCGCGTGAGCACACACCCCTACCACTCTTCAGGTACATTGCACCTACATTGCTCTTTAGATACATAACATCGCGTGCACAGCACACGCCCCCACCGCTCTTCAGATACGTTGCGCACCATCATTTTTTTTTTTTTTTTTTTTTTTTCTTCAGGCACCGATTCTCCTGCAACCTCCCTCATCTCTGTCTTTCCCGGAAATAACTTTTCCCAACTTGGGATGTCTGGTAACTAGTGCCTCACCGGCCACAATCCTCACAGCACATCACTGTTTAATGTGGCACGCATGTCTCATCACAAAGGTGCAAACAAAACTGACATTTAGCCTACGGTTATTGCACAACCTACACTTTTATCTGTTATCTCTCTCTTTTGGTAATACCCAATTTTGACGTGAGATTTTGGAAACCAGATCTAAATTTAGCAGGAATGGGCGGGACGAGCCACGCGTGAACAAAGGCTGAATATACAGCGGGAGCAGTCAGGTGCGGGATAAAACCTGACGGGAGAAAATTCAGTCCTGTGCAGATTTATATTTCAAATGCAAACAGAATATGTGATGTTGAATTATAATTCTACAGGCTATAGTTTTAGGACTTAAAAAAGTAGCATTTATAAGTACTGATTTGTTCGCATACAACTAAAGGACGAACTAATAAAATAATGTTTTAATTGATTTTCTTAAAGAGAGCGCAGGACTGGTGTTTGTCAATCAGACGATGAACTGGACAGCTGCTCAGAGTTACTGCAGACAGAATCACATTGATCTGGTCAGTGTGAGGAACCAGAATGAGAATCAACAGCTGGAGAAATTCATTAATGACAGAAACTTATCTGGATCTGCAGTCTGGATCGGTCTGTTCAGTGACTCGTGGCAGTGGTCAGATCAGAGCAACTCCTCATTCAGATACTGGGCTTCTAATTTTCAAGATTTTGCATACTGTGCAGTGATTCAACCAAACACATCGGGACAATGGGCTGACTACTCTAGTGATTACCACCAGTATCCTTTTGTGTGTCATGAAGGTGAGCAGATCCTCCAAACACACTCAATCCATCATCAGCTCCAGATCTCTTAAAGTTGACTCTACATGTCTGACATGACAAATTCCTCCACAGTGTTTGTTCTGCATGTTGTTTTTGATCAGTCTCTCTCTAGTTTCTGCTTTGTTTTGTGTCCAGATCAACTGATTGTGATCCAGCAGAATCTGTCGTGGTCTGAAGCTCTGAGATACTGCAGACAGCATCATGTGGATCTGGTCTCGGTTCAGTCAGTGGAGATGCAGTATGAGGTGATGAACGTGGTTAAACTGGCGTCTACTGAGGCGGTGTGGTTGGGTTTACGTCACTCCTGGGCTTTGGGCATCTGGTTCTGGGTGAGTGGACAGACCGTGTGCTATCAGAACTGGGCTCCAGGGAACGGCACATCAGAGGAGGACTGTGAGCCCACAGTGAGATCTGGAGCAGTTCAGTCTGGAGGAGATCAGACCTGGATCAGCCGTCCTGAAACTCACAAACTCAACTTCATCTGCAGAAACTACTGAGTGAAAGACTTGTTTTCAATAATTTTAACACCTACTGTATGTAACATTTATTTTAGTCATTTAAAAATACTAATGTGCACTTTATATCTACTTTAAAGACCTTATGAAATAAATAAATAAGTTTTATCTTTAGCTTTCAGGTACATTTGAAGTTTCAATCTCATACTCTTCCGACAAAAAGAGGCTTGAGAGATTTAACAAAGATAATAATGGTTCAAATGTGTGCGTAATAAACACTAAAAAAGTAAATAATTCATGTGAGTTGATTTCATGAGTAGGTTTCCTGGTAGTGTAGTGACTTTATTCTCAACAGTGTATTTTGCATTGGTCATATCTTTACAATTTATTGTTTAAAAAGTGCGTTTTTTGCATCAAAGCCATATTTTTTGCTTGTCTCTATAAAATACAATTGTGTTGTTTTAGATTGTGTAAAAGTTCATTATAAAATGTCTTGCAACATGTGTGTTCAACTCTTTTAGGTCAAATAAACTCATTTAAATGAGCATTGTTTTTTTAGTTAAATAGCAAATTTTAAAATTCACATCAAAACAAACACATTTCTTATTAAACTGCTTATTCACGGGAAAACATTCATAAATATACAATCATAATTCAGTAGTTTCTATGTTTGTATAACATTTACTCTTCTAGTGACTTTACTCACCCTTATGACTAGGGTTGGGTTTTGTTTGGGGTTATTTCGATACCGGTGCTAAATCGATACTTTTAAACTGGTACCGGTGCCAAAACGGTGCCTGAACCGATGCTTTTGAGCCACAAAATTATGGTGGATGACTAGAAAAGTCTTTAATTTTAAAAAATCTTTAAAAAATAATTTTAATGGAACAATATAATTAAAGTTTACAGTAAACATCAATTCATATTTTATATATTTGAGATACATTAATATATTTCCTTTGATCATTTTTTGGTTGGCATGAAATTAAGATTTGCATTATGAAATAACATTAGCTTACTACTAACCTGTGGAAAGGGTGTCATCAAAATACTGGACTCCTTTGTTCTAGAGTTGGGGCTTGTGTCTATGTTTACATGGTTATCAGTAATCTAATAATCTGAATAAGACACGAATATGATTCAGGTGTTTACATGAGTTGCTTTTTGAATGTTCCTTTCATGATCCCGTCTTACATGTTATAGTACATAGATCGATTAACGTCATTGTGTCACCGCGCTATCCATATTTCCTCCAGAGTTTCATGTAATTTCAGGTGTTTCATTTTTCGACTTTAACTGCAGTTTCACTTTCATTCAGGAACATTTAATTCGTGTCCCCATGACAAACTGAGGTATTTGATGCGAGCATTAGGTAAGGACTGGTGGAAGATCGCTCTATGGATTTTGATACCACGCGTTGAATGGAAAGAAAAAATCTGCGCATTTCACAAGTGGCCCTTTAAGGTTATCAAAAATCACTGTTTACATGGAAGTCTAGACTCTTAATCAGAGTACTGTCTCAATCATATTAAAATCGGAGCATTGGTTTCTATGTACATACTCATTGAAAGTGCCAGATGATGTTGCAAGCTCTCAGCGCATTCCTCTGCCTTTAAGTTGATTCCATGAGCCTTCACATGTGTCATTAAGTTTGATGTGTTTCCCCATTACACGCAACTTTTGTAAAGCATCTGCTTCACGTTGCTGTGTCAGAATCCTTGCTTGTAAAATACGCTTTAGAATGTTTCGTTTAAGCAAATTTGATGAATGCGATCCTGCGTGTTGATCTGAAGAGAGTCGCTCTTGCTCACCGAATGCGCTGTACTGCGTGTGTTGCGTGCGTCCGTTCCCTAAGCAACAAGAATAAATGCCTGACATCGCCTGTCCGTATTCCTCAAAGTTGTTTAGAATTAAATGATTAGAGATGGTGTGACAACGCGTACCTATGTGTGCCTTTGATGTACCCCTTGATGCTTCTTACGTCCCTGTTGCAGCACCAGTGGCACCGAAATTCATATGCTGATTCGGTCCGGTGCATACCGGTTACAAAGGTACCAGTGTTATAATGGCACTGGGTTTCGGTACCCAACCCTACTTATGACATTTTGAACAATTATCTGTGAAAAAACAAATACTGAGAAATAAAAAGAGAAATAAAAGTCCAAAAACAGCAAAATAAATAAATATAGTTTTTATAAAGCTAAATACTCAGCATGATCTTAGTATCAAAGTTCTATCACATATTTCATATATTAAAAATATAGATAATGTCCTTATATGGACCACCAAAAATTATTGATGTGTTTTTCACTGTCAATTTCAATAAAATGTTATTTATAATGGACTTTAATAAGAAACAAAGCAGACTGAAGCGCTAACAAAGTGTAACACATACTTTAAAAGATATGAATAAATGTCATGCTGTGTCAAATTCAATGTGGGTTTTAAGAAGAGATTTAAAAACAGTAATGGAGGTGGTTTAAAGTAGCACAGCACCATAAAACAAATAATAACAACCTAAAATGGATCCTGAAATGCACAGACACCCAGTGAAGAGAAGATAAAACCGGAGTGATGTGCCCATACAGTATTTGCATGAGCCAGTTAAAAGATGTGCAGCTGCATTTTGAACAAGTTGTTATCGAAAAATAGAGGATTGACTTACTCCAAAAGTGCATTACAGTAGTCCAGCTGGGTGGTTACAAAGGTATGGATTACTCCTTCAAAACGCTTACGTGACAAAAAGTGTTTTACTCTTCTCTCCTGATCTTGAAAATATAATTGGCTGAATCGTAGAAAAGCTGAATTAAGATTGTGTGGTCGAATTGAGATCGTGATTTTTTTTTTGATTAATCGTGCAGCCCTACTTCAAACATGAGTCCTTTTGGATCAGACTTAATTTCTTTTTTCAAGTCTTTGATTTGTTTGCTTCTAGTTTCAAATCCGGCTTGACTTGTAAGCCTGTCGTGTGTTAGCTTAGCTTCAGGCAAAACATCTCTGTTTAACGTTTGTGTTTTGTTCATTCCCCTTTATTTTCAGAATCAGAATCAGTTTTATATGATTATTAAAGAATTGTACGGCTCTTTGATTTGGTACCCCCACTCATTTTGAGTCTGAATTTGTGTTGAGAATTAGATTTTTAGGGGTTGAATCAGACTAGCTATCGGGAGCCGTTCACACCACCATCTAATCCGGAACCCCATCTGTCCTTTTAAGGGGAACATAGATTTGGCAGTCATTTGCATAACAATCAATAGTTTGTTGCGATTCTGCTATTGCTGAAAATTAAGCAAAAAGTAAATTTTTGCGATCCTGCAAAATTCTTCATTTAAAAGCAAAATATTCACCAAAAATGTAAAATAATCTCATAAAACATCGAATTCCAAACCATATAATCAGATTATGTTTATTTCAGTTTGGAATTGCACGTGTATATGAATATCTCTCAAAATATTATGTCTCACCTGCGCCCTCACAATCCTAACATAACATGAGAGAATGGGGGGGGGGGTGTTTTGCAGTCTCTGCAGCAAGCAGACATGAATGAAGCACAAGTAATGTGAAGTTTGACGCACTTCAGACTGCAAAAAAAAGTTGGAGCAAACATCTAACAAACGGAGCAAGGGAACAGACAGAAAACCAAGCAGCTTACAATGATCGAGGTTGATTCAAGGATAGCGATGCAGGATGTGACCGAATTTAGGGACATTATTTGTGCTTTACATATATGGCTGGGGCGACGTAGTGGCGCAGTAGGTAGTGCTGTCGCCTCACAGCAAGAAGGTCACTGGTTCGAGCCTCGGCTGGGTCAGTTGGCATTTCTGTGTGGAGTTTGCATGTTCTCCCTGCATTCGCATGGGTTTCCTCTGGGTGATCCGGTTTCCCCTACAGTCCAAAGACATGCAGTACAGGTTAATTGGGTAAGCTAAATTGTCCGTAGTGTATGAGTGTGAATGAGTTTGTATGGATGTTTCCCAGAGATGGGTTGCAGCTGGAAGGGCATCCGCTGCGCAAAACATGTGCTGAATAAGTTGGCGGTGCATTCCGCTGTGGCGAACTCAGATTAATAAAGAAACTAGGCCGAACATAAAATCTTATCTTTAACCTTTTATTACAGAATACAGACTCTGGACTCTCTACCACATTCAAATGAACTTGCTTTCAGTGATGTACAGAAACAAAGACTAACACAGAAAAATATGCAAATACACCTGAATGAGGAAGAACAGCCTCGGTTTACAGTAATAAATAAAAAATAAACATCACATAGCCCGAAACTGCAGACAGAAACATCAGACTGAGGACAGAAACACACCACCTCTTAGGTAAGAACACACACATCCACATCAGAATCAGAATTTAATGTTTGTGAATTGTGTTGTGCTGCTGACATTCTTTAATACATGATCATGTTCTACTCAAAGATGAACATTAGAGTGTGTTTTTATATGTTTCTTCCACAGAAATGGCTCAAACTCTATATTTCCCTCTTCTCCTCATTGGTGAGTGTGTTTGTAGTTTGATTTATGGTTGATAGTTTCATTAGGTTTGACTCTGTTCTGAACAACATTAAAGCAAAGTGTCTCTTTTACAGCTCTCTGCTCCATATCTGAATGTGTTCAGCGTCAGTATCACTTTATAAATGAGGAGAAGAAGCAGAATGAAGCTCAGAGATACTGCAGAGAGAAATACACAGATCTGGCCACTGTTGACAACATGAACGACATGATCCAGCTGAACAAGTGTGTGAATAATGGATGTGTCTGGATTGGTCTTCAGAAGACGAGTCATTACAAATGGCATTGGTCTTCAGGTGATCCTGCGCTCTTCCTAAAATGGGCATCAGGACAACCAGATGGCAATGCTGATTGTACTTTTATAAGAAATGGACAGTGGCATGATTGGCCATGCACAAAGACGTGTTGCTTTATCTGCTACAACCGTGAGTAACAGACACTTATAGCAAATGCTGATTTGGCAAAAGTTTCTAAAGAGACTTAAATTTGATTATTAATAAATAATGACATTATACAATTTGTGTAAACGTAAAACAAAAACATAAATCTACTTGGTAATTTTGTGGTAAACATTTCTGGCAAATTTATTAACAAGGGCAAACAGGAAAAGACATGTGAAGTACAGACTTACAGGCCATAGTCTAAATAACTTAAATAGTGAACATAGTAATATTAATAAACAACAAACTCATAACAACTCACCTTTTCTGTAACAGGCTTTTCTTATGCTTTTTACTTATTTTTATTTTGATGAACATAAGCAGAGTAAGAATACACTGATAAAATAATGTTTCCACTTGTTTTTCTTAAAGAGAGCAGAGGACTGGTGTTTGTCAAAAATAAGATGAACTGGAGAGCTGCTCAGAGTTACTGCAGACAGAATTACATTGATCTGGTCAGTGTGAGGAACCAGAATGAGAATCAACAGCTGAAGAAGTTCATTAATGACAGAAACTCATCTAGATCTGAAGTCTGGATCGGTCTGTTCAGAGACACATGGCAGTGGTCAGATCAGAGCAACTCCTCATTCAGATACTGGAATACTGGTGAACCAAATAATATTTTAGGGCATGAAGGCTGTACAGCAATTAAACAGAACACTCAAGGAAGATGGATAGACATCTCTTGTAATAGACAGTATCCTTTTGTGTGTCATGAAGGTGAGCAGATCCTCCAAACACACTCACTCCATCATCAGCTCCAGATCTCTTAAAGTTGACTCTACATGTCTGACATGTCAAATTCCTCCACAGTGTTTGTTCTGCATGTTGTTTTTGATCAGTCTCTCTCTAGTTTCTGCTTTGTTTTGTGTCCAGATAAACTGATTGTGATCCAGCAGAATCTGTCGTGGTCTGAAGCTCTGAGATACTGCAGACAGAATCATGTGGATCTGGTCTCGGTTCAGTCAGTGGAGATGCAGCGTCGTGTGATGAACGTGGTTAAACTGGCATCTACTGAGGCGGTGTGGTTGGGTTTGCGTTACTCCCACATTTTGGGCATCTGGTTCTGGGTGAGTGGAGAGACCGTGTGCTATCAGAACTGGGCTCTAGGGAACGGCACATCAGAGGAGGACTGTGAGCCCACAGTGAGATCTGGAGCAGTTCAGTCTAGAGGAGATCAGAGCTGGATCAGCCGTCCTGAAACTGACAGACTCAACTTCATCTGCAGAAACTACTGAGAGTGAAGGACCTGTGTTTGATTGTTTCAAACAATTAATGATTTATTTTTTGTACTGTTTATATAATGTATTGTTTATTTTAAAAAGTAATGGAAAATTCTTTCATTTAAACACATACTGCATGTAACATTTAATTGGAAATTTAAATTTACTTTTCTCTGTATATATTTTTTGAAGAGCCCATGTGTTGTGATCGCCAGCTGGAGATTGCTTCCTGTATTCCTGCCGAACTACATCTCCTAGAAGTCAATGTACCAAACAACTCCTTCCACAGCTGACAATATTCTGAACACACATATACACACAACTGAAGCTCATCATCATTGATTATATGGACTATTTATAAGCCTCAATTTCTCGCACATTTTGCTAAATCTTGTTAATCAGCATTTCTAAGCGCTTCTTTGTCCTGCATGATTGTTTTTTTTGTTTTTTTTTTTACCTTTGTTTTGTTTATCGTTTATGCTGTTATGCTTCCTGTCCTGACCAGTTGCCTGTTTATATCTACTACTCTGGATTATTATTATTATTATTATTATTATTATAATAATAATTATTATTATTATTATTATTATTATCATTATTATTATCACACTGTGAAATCAACATACATTTTTATCTCTGGTTTTAAGGTACATTAAAAACCTCAGTCATTCTCTTTTAGAAAAATTCTCAACCCTACTGAAAAAAACAGCTTAAACCAGCCTAAGCTGGTTGGCTGGGTTTAGCTGGTTGACCAGCCTGGTTTTAAAGGGTTTTGGCCATTTCCAGGCTGGTTTCCAGCCATTTCCAGCCTACTCTTAGCTGGTCAGGCTTGACCAGCCTGGTTTAAGCTGGACATAGCTGGTTTTGGCTGGGCTCCCAGCCTGGGTAGGCTGGTCAAGCTGGTTTTAGCAGGTCATTTTCCAGCTTGACCAGCAAAGACCAGGCTGGAAATGGCTGGAAACCAGCCTGGAAATGGCCAAAACCCCTCTAAAACCAGGCTGGTCAACCAGCTAAAACCAGCCTAGGCTGGTTTAAGCTGGATTTTTCAGCAGGGAAAACAATTAATTTCAGTCAATTAGAAAGTAGAAAATCAACAATGGTTCAATAATTTGGCTCAAAGCATACTAGACATAATAAATGACTAGAGAAGTCATGTGCATTGATTTCATGTCATGTTTTTCTGGTAGTGTGGTGACTTTCTTCTCACTGCTCGGTTTTGCATTAGTCATATCTTGCTCACACTTTATTTTGATCGTCCGTTTGTTGAATTTAAGTTACATTCCATCTACATGCCAACTAATTCTCATTAAGTACTGTTAGGGTTAGTGTAAGCTGACATGTACTTGCAAAGTTTCTTATAGTCAGTTAAATGTCTGTTGAAGGAGCAGTATTAACAGATATTAAGCAGACAGACTACTAATACTCAAATGGACCATCAAAATAAAGTGTTACCCATATCTTTACAACTTTTTCTTTAAAATGTAAAATGTTTTAAAATGTCTGCATCAATCTAATATTGTGCACGTGCTTCCATAAAATACTGTTTAATCTTGCAGCATGTATGTATGTTGAACCACACAGATAAGTGTTTAGCACATCATCACCTCAAATAAACTGATTTAAACATGGCTAATGATCATTGTTTTCTAATTTAATACCACGTTTTAAAAGTCACATCAAAACAATGTTCACATCCGTGAAACAATATGTTCACAGAAAAAGAACAGAAAGCCTGTATGAAGGAATCATAACAGTCATTCATTTTCCTTCAGCTTAGTCCTTTATTTTTCAGGGGTCGTCACAGCCAGGGCCAGGTGTGTCCTTAAAGGCAACAGAGGTGGCCGCCTAGGGTGGTAGAATAGAGAAGGTGGCATCCGTGGCATCACCCCCCCCCCCCCCCCATCACATTTACACACACACAATCATACACAATGACCAGTGACCTTGCTAAGCACTGGGACACCGTGCCACCTGAATCGCAACATGTACAATCATGTACAATTTCAGAAAAATGCTGATGCAAAGAACTAAAGAAAGAGCGAAAATAATAATCGTTTTTCCATAAATAAAGTGTGTATAATTCAGCCACTAACACAATACTGAGTGTGATCTAAAGCCAACATATATCATAAATGAGAATATGGCACCTCTTCAAATGAAGAAATAAATAAGCAATCAGGGTGCAAATAATAGATTGGTGTTCAGGGGGTCAACTTTTTTGGTAAGTTTTCAGTGAATCAAATTTATCTTTTAATTTAAATGACATCAAATTTATTAATAAGACATATTGAAGTTTTTATTGTTTTGAGGGATATTTAATGTATTCTGGCATACAGTAACCTCTGATTATTTCAAAGCTCAAACTATGCATCTAATTTTACGTGTACTTTATTTATAAACTAATTTCTAGAGGCTTATGTTTTCTTGCGGCTGGCCCCACATTAACCCATTTATGATACACCAATTAGACGATTCCTAAGCCACTATAAATAATCCTATGGAAATGGTTATATGGAAAACAAAAGTTCCATATAACAGCTATCTTCATTTTAAAGAATCGCTCCTTCCACCCCTTCTCCTCCTTTCCTAGATGGGTGGCACAGTGGGTCAGTGGTTAGCACTGTTGTATCACAGAACATCATGAGGTTCTAGTGCTTACCAAGCCAGCCGACGTTTCTGTGCGGAGTTTACATGTTCTCCCAAACTCCCCACTCGCCTTGCAAACAGGAAGGAGCCCAGGGCTCGAGGATCTTATGAACTCAGGGCTCTCTCCTGGGACAGCATGCCAAACAAGCTTTATAATCAATCATCAGCTAAGAGTGAACTCTTGAGTTTACTTTTAGGCTATATATAAATACAAACACCTATTTTACAATTAAAGTGTCTCGTGAAAACTTAGAATATCCACTGTTGCTCTAGATCTGCTGGTATGAACCATTATAGGGGTGGTCAAATGTATATTTGTATTTTCTATTTTATTTTAATCATTAATATTATTATTATGTAAGATACAGATCAGGGAAAACTATTTCTCACTATTTAAGGGCTGACCTGCCCATACATCTTGTTTTGACATCCTTTAGGGTGGATCGAGAGTTAATTAGGAGGGACAACTCCCCTCAAACCCTGCTGTAATTTGCACCCTGCTCGTAATAGCATGTCCCTGGCATGGCTGGAACACATTTCTAGGACAGCATATGAAGTTGTGTTAATTGCTAAAATGAAATGAAAGTCAGGTAAATATCATTTTGAGCCAGATGTGCAGATTTGCTGAAATTTGATAAAATAATATTTTTTGTTGTTGTTGTTGTTGTTAAAAGGGGACAACAATCTAATTTATCCCCCTATAAAAGTAAGATGCCTTTTAACTATTTCATCTGAAATTATCTCTGCATTAGGAATAGTAGTGTACAATTTCATGAAAAAGAAAAAGGAAAAAAATAGCACAATAATGAGAAAGATATTTCTTGAGATTTTTTGAAACACAAGTTAACATACAATAAGATTATTATGCCTTTGAAAAAGCTCAGATGGGGGTGTCAAGGTTTTGGAAGTTTCTGATTGGCTAATTGACAAAATTTGAGTTAATTGGAGGCACAACTGTAGAATAGTATTTAAGGAAAACCTCAAACACACTGCTTCATTGTGTGACAACATGGGAAAATCAACAAGCCAGAATCAACAAAAAAGCCAGATTACAATTTGCTAAATTACACTGGGAAAAAGACTGCAAAGAATTTTTGGTGACATGATGGTCTGATGGAACTAAAATTAATAGTCATTCACCCACCCACTCCTTCCAAGCGGAGATCGAACCAGCAATTCCTGCATGGGAGCCGAATGCTCTAAGGAGGAGGCTATGTGAATGAGGCTTTTGGGCTGCATTCGCCAGCTGGTCTCCGTTAACCACTATACTACGATATGAGTGATTTTCTTTAAAGATAGCTGTAAAAGATATGCTAATACACTTTAGTATGGCTCAAAACCTTTTTTACTATAAATGACTATTGTATTTTGGTTTAATTACTGGTGTATGGGACCAGTGCAGTGCTGTGAATCAGTAGAAATGTATGTAATCAATGCCTAATCTCTCGCTATACACTTTACTAACCCATGGGGGTGTTTAAACCTTTGAATCAAAATTCGAAGCAGTCACGTGGGTATAGGCGAAAGTGAAGCTTCGGACGTCACTGATCACGTGATGATGGCAAAACGAATCAAGCTCCGGCACACTGCTTCACAGCGAGATGTATCGTTTTTTCAACGTCACATCACTAGAGGAAAGCTTAGTGCCTAGGAACACCCTCCGAACTGTGAAGTGTGGGGGTGGCAGGATCATGTTGTGGGGCTGTTTTGCTGCAGGAGGGACTGGTCCACATCACAGCATAGATGGCATCATGAGGAAAGAACATTATGTAGAAATACTGACATCTCAAGACATCAGCCAGGAAATTAAAACTTCGCCACAAATGACCCTAAACATACTGCCAAATTAGTTAAAATTTGTTTTAAGGACAACAGAGTGAATGTTTTGGAGTGGCCATTACAAAGCCCTGATCTCAATCCTATAAAAAATGTATGGGCAGAGTTGAAAAAGCTTGTGCAAGCAAGAAAGCCAACAAATCTGACTCGGTTACACCAATTCTGTCAGGAGGAATGGGCCAAAATTCCTGCAAACTATTGTGAGAAGCTTGTGGAAGGAGACCCAAAACATTTGACCAAATGTAAACAGTTTTTGTTTTTTGATTGTTTTCCAGAATGCAGAGGCCTTGCAGCAGATGATGATGCTTTTCATGGCAAGAATAACAAAAATAAATAAATTGTGTTTATTTTAAGATGTGTCATGTCCAGAGGTGGGTAGTAACGAGTTACATTTACTTCATTACATTTACTTGAGGAAAATTATGGGTAACCTGTACTTTTTGAGTACATTTAAAAGTGTGTACTTTTACTCTTACTCCAGTAAATTATTAGAGAAAAATCCTTATGACTCATATGACTTGTTTGCAAATATCCAACCCAGGCTCGTTCTGAAAACGTACCTCCACGGACGTTACTGGAGACCGCGAAATACGTCCCGGCGGCACGTTTTTCTGCAGTTTTTGTTTTCGCGAATCCGCCAGAGGTCGCCATGTACGATTTTCGAGATCTCAAATTTCCCTCGCGAGTGCCATTCGCGCCTGCTGTTGTTGCGTAAACCCACCAGAGGCCGCTGTCGACTCACTTTTTGACAGACTTTCTGACTGACTTATCGAACGATCGGCTGACCCACCCTCCCTCTTCCCTAAACCCAACCAATTTCATCGATTGACCCGCCCACCCGCTTCCCTAAACCCAACCAACACGTTTTAAAAGCAATCCAAAAAAATATAAGCCCTCGTCTGACTTTTTTTTTTTATTTACCACATCCTCACCCTGCTATTCACTTGTTTGTTTTATATTTTGGATTCTGTTTTTGTCTTACCTGCTTTCTGGAACCGCTCTTCACCAGACTCGAACCCCCGTCTTTGTGGTCAACTCCTCTCTGCATCTCAAAATCCGCAGACGGACGTGGCGCGCTAATGCAACAAACTGGTTGCAGCCGGAATGCCGTCCATACGGAGGTTAGCGGTCAGCTGGTAATTGTTCCTTTAAAAAAACAAAATGCAGCCATACGTACCTCCACCTACGTAATTCTTTGTCTCCAGAAACGTCCGCAGGGCTACGTTTTTACAATGAGCCTGTGTTGCAAATATCGCGAGGCGCCGCATTGGAGAGGTTGTGAAGTTGCTATAGAGACGCGTCTCTCGCTTTCGGTTAGAGTGCGCGCACCTATGTCAGAAAAATGACTGAAAGTTAAGAAGACGAGATTATACTGCTGTCCCGCCATGGCCATCTGCGGTTCCGAGAAGCACTGTCACGCTGTCTGTGCAGTGAGTTTATTGGACCAGATCACCCGGCCTCAAGTTCAGTCTGTTTTTACTCCAAGATGTCAACAAGAATAGTTTCATAATGCGATGCACGCAACGAACTGACATCACAACATATACATGAATGACAGCTCCAACCTGAAAAAAACACGTAGTGGTGAGTGTCAACATTATCCCAATTTAAACCTTATAAATAGTAACTATGGTATAACTAAAGAAACTGCTGTTTAATGAAATAACTGATTAGCACATATTAGTCATTCACACTGTTAACCATCAAAAATATAACATTTAAACATTATTTTAAAATGTGTGTGTGTGTGTGTGTGTGTGTGTGTGTGTGTATATATGTGTATATATATATATATATATATATATATATATATATATATATATATAATTATTGTTAACAAATATTTTATTGACACATTCCTATAGTTTTAATAATTCATTTCTAATAACTGATTTCTTTTATCTTTGCCATTATGACAGTAAATAATATTTTGCTAGATATTTTTCAAGTGACATTTAAAGGCGTAACCAGGTTAATTCGACAAGTTAGGGTCTGATGGTTAGTTCTGTAGACAATCAAAAGAAATATTGCTTAAGGGGGGCTAATAATATTGACCTTAAAATAGCTTTAAAACAATTAAAAACTGCTTTTATTGTAGCTGAAATAAAAGACTTTCTCCAGAAGAAAAAAAATATAGCAAATACTGTGAAAGTTCGCTTGCTCTGTTAAACACCATTTGGGAAATATTTTAAAAAGATATATACATACATACATACATACATATACATATATATATATATATATATATATATATATATATATATATATATATATATATATATATACACACACACACATTATATTTATATATATATATATATATATATATATATATATATACACATTATATTTATATATATATATATATATATATATATATATATATATATATATATATATATATATATATATATAGGTGAATCAGAGTGAAAAGAGAGGTATAGCTGGGTATCATCAGCATAGCAGTGGTAGGAAAATCCATGTTTCTGGATGACTGTTCCTAAAGATGCCGTGTAGATAGAGAAGAGAAGTGGCCCAAGAACAGAGCCCTGAGGTACCTAAGTGTTTAGATGCTGTAGGTTGGACACCTCTCCCCTCCAAGACACCCTGAATGACCTGTCAGAGAGGTAAGATCTGAACCATTGAATAACAGTGCCTGCGACGCCCAGTGACTCAAGCGTAGATATCAGGATCTGGTGGTTTACTGTGTCAAAAGCAGCTGATAAATCCAGCAAGATGAGGACAGATGATTAGCAAATGTAAATCATTTAGGGTATCCTAACGGACCTAAAACAGTAAACGTTTAGTATGATTTACCATCCGACATTTTTTTAAAAATATTTATGTTCCTTTTTTTAGAGTGTATGTAAACTCCTGGTTTCAACTGTATATATATATATATATATATTGCCATACAAGTAGGTTTTATGTTAAAAGGTTAATCTGATTATAATGTAATGAAAATGACAGATCTTATCTTAAACAAATAATTGTAGAAAACAGAATCTGGACCTTACCTCTTATTCAAATGAATATACTTCCAAAGAACCACCGAAACAAAGACCAACATTGAGCAAAATATGCAAATACACATGGATGTGGAAATACAACAGAAAAAGGCATTTGTTTAGAGTAATAAACTAAAAATGTAAATGACAAATGAAAGCAGATATAGAAAAATCACATTATCACGAGCTGCAGACAGAAACACACCACTTCTACAGTAAGACCAACTCACATGTTCTTGTTAGTGTATAATGATTGCAAATTTTGTTATGCTTCTGATTTTTATTTTTTCCACATTCATGTTTACTCTGAGATGAATATCAGTTATTGTTTTTTTCTCAATGTGTTTTTTTCTTCAGAAATGGCCAAAATTACATATTTCCTGCTTCTCCTCATTGGTGAGTGTGTTTGTAATTTTATTCATGGTTTATAGTTTAATTAGGTTTGACTCTGTTCTGAAAAGCATTAAAGCAAAGTGTCTTTTTCACAGCTCTCTGCTCCATATCTGAATGTGTTCAGCGTCAGTATCACTTTATAAATGAGAAGAAGAACTGGACTGAAGCTCAGAGATACTGCAGAGAGAATTACACAGATCTGGCCACCGTTGACAACATGAACGACATGATCCAAATGATTAAGAGTGTGAATAATGGATGTCTCTGGATTGGTCTGCAGAGGAAATGGCAGTGGTCTTCAGGTGATCCTGCGCTCTTTCTAAACTGGGGATATAATCAACCAGATGGCAAAAATTTGTGTGCATTTATGAAAAATGGAAAGTGGTATGATGGGAAATGTAGTGACTCCTGGATCTTTGTCTGCTACAACAGTGAGTACAAACGCTTATATATATAAAAAACTATTTAACAAAAGTTTTAAAGGGAAATTTAAATGTGACTCTGGTAAAAATGACATTTGTATAAATCCAAAACAAAAGCCTTACATATTTTAAGTGGAAACCACTTGGTAATCTTGTGGCAGATATTGCTGACAAATCTACTTGTAACTGATACAGTGTAAGGTTCCATTCTATTAGCCAAGGACGCAATTCGATGAATGGTTGAAGGTTAAATTATATGTAAGCCTTTTCTAGCTTCTGAAAAGGATTCTGTTATTTATTATTATTATTTTTTTAATCCAACTGCAAATTTGGTGTGACTCCAATTTTAAGTGACCATTAGATTTAGACTACAGATGCTGGTAATATAATTAGAATATCTTCAAAAAGTGGATTTATTTCGCTAATTCCATTCAAGAAGTGAAACGTGTATATTGTATACACTCATTTTACACAGACTGATATATTTCAAGTGTTTATTTATTTTAATTTTGATAACAATTAATAAAAACCCAAATTCACTATCAGAAAAATAGATTATCACTTAAGACCAATACAAAGTAAGGATTTATAGAAATCTTGGCCAATTGAAAAGAATGAAGATGAAAAGTATGAGCATGCACTCAAGCACTTAATACCTAGTTGTCAAGGTCTGGATAAAGGGATGACTGGTCTGACACAGGTGCAGGTCTCAACAATGTTTATTAAGTATGCCCGAATAAACTCAAGGGGCAAAAAAAGAAAATATCAGACAACTCAAAAATCTTCAATTTAAAAAAACCCTGAAAATTCCTAAATCAAGGAGCTGGCATAGAGACCCAAAGTTCACAAAAGACAAAAACTGAGACGATTGATAATAAAGTCTTCAAAAAATGAAACTACTTCGAAGAGACTAGAGAACGGTCTTCAAGAGGGTGCAATACCCGGATACCCGACAGAGGGCGATGAGTCCAGCCGCAGCTGACTGAACCAGTGCGGCCATGATGAAGACTGAGGCTTTGAGGCCAGTAAGAGAGAGATGAGGGCCTGATGGATAGAGACGGAGGGTGCGTCCGAAACTGCCTACTACTCAGTAGGTATTGCATTTTAATTTAAACGTACTACTCGGCCGTTAGAAAAGTACGTTCTATACAGTATGAATGTGAAAAGTATGAATGGAATTCGGACGTACTACATCTGCCATTTTGTCATGGTCATGTGACCTACCTGCGTCAGTTGCGCCGCTTCACTCCAATTCATGAATTCGCATGATGGGATTGTAACGTTTCCTTTACTTTAAAATGCTGGGGTGCCAGACAGTATGTCACTGTCAAATAAGTCAAACAAAAACAAACAATAACCAGGAAACCTTACAGAGGCCTGTTAAGCTTCTGTTCATACACAGACCCACAAGTTGTGAGCATTGAGGGGGAAAAAAAACACTCAAAACTCAATGATCTCATTACCATCAATCATGTTTGAAAATTAAATCAAGAATCAAACAACAAAGAAACAATTGCAAACACCAAACAAATACACACTCGTATAACTTTTCGGGAAGGGATAAATTTGAAAAACTCAAAATGGTCAAGCCACTAAAGTACTCTCAGTCTTGACATCAACAACAAAAATTATACCACAGTTCGCAAAGTCTCTTTAGGAGAAAAAAAACTCAAAGTGCAAGTCAGAATCAACAGTCAGTCATGCTTTGCCGTTCTCACTTTAGTTGAGCACTAAAATGCAGTAGATGCTTTCAACAGAGGTTTTGCGGTTCTCACTTCAGTTGAAGCGTTTAAGTGCAGTAGAAGCTTTTCGTTGCTCACATATTCATCGGCTTCTTGACATCTCGGCAGGGTTTAAACAACGCTGGCTGATGAAAGCATGATGAGTTAATACCCACACGAACGCCATCGGAGAAACCGAAACTTTAACACAACAAACCGCAGCTTGAGTCTTCCATGACTGTCAGAGGCCCACTCCTTTTCCTCTCTCACCTTCCTTCTAGCTCGTACTTTTTTTCTCTATGATGCCAAGCTCCGCCCTTTTCTCAAGGAATAGACGTCATCTATAATAAAAGTGATTACTGAGATTGCTGAACTTACATAAAATAAATAAATAAAATTTGGGTTATTTATGACATCGTCACAGGATAGCGCAGCATACATGGGATGCGCACTTCAGAATCTCGCCGGAAATAGTAAGTCATCCGGGTACTTCTCGCATACTGATTTTCGAATTCTATGAATTTGGAGATACTACTCTGCTCGCATACTGATTTTAGCTTACTATATAGCATGGAAGTATGCGGTTTCGGACGCAGCCAAAGAGTCAGATGGGTAGCGATACAAAAATAGACGGGAACAGGCTTAAAGGCAGACAGGGAGAAAAACAACTTTAGGATATTTCAACAAGATGACGTCAGATACGACAAAACTCACATGACTTAAATGGAACAGGACTAGACCGGGAGATCGGCAGACATGCAGGAAGGGGGAAACTACGATCTAGGGAGGAGTAAATTGGGAGAGAAATCAAGGAAAACAGGTGAGTGAAATTAGCTTGATAGAATAATGGAAAGTAATTAGAACGGATCGGTGGGGAAGCGAGAGGTAAACGAAGCATAAAGTGAGTGATCAAAACAAAATGAGTGAAAGGGAAAGACTAAAGGTGCGGTCACACTTGGCTTTTCCTCCCATAGACTTCCATTCATACGCACACGAATACGTCAGACCGGAAACGCGGGGTCATGCGTTAAGTTTCGCAGGTTGCTGCGGTGCAAAGTTCAAGCTTGGTGAACTCTGACCTGCGAAATCGCATCATTTGACTGCGTGAGACCAATCGAGGATCAAAACATGACCTCTCTGGACAGAAATTTAAAACATGGAGTTATCGCTCGCTTTTTTAATGTCTAATCATCTTGTTTAATCCCGCCCCTTTTCGCAGCGCCGCACGACAGAATTTCGCACACACAAAGCCCAATGTGACCGCAGCTTTACAAACACAACAAGGAATGAACCGGTGATCAGACCGAGGATGTGACACTAGTTGGGGCTCTTATTGCCTGAATTACTGTAGCATTGTGGCATGGAGTGAATCAGTCTGTGGCACTGTTCAGATGTTATGAGAGCCCATGTTGATCTGATAGTGGCCTTCAGCTCTTCTGCACTGTTGGGTCTGGCATATTGTATCTTCCTCTTTACAATACCCCATATGGGATTTTCTATAGGATTAAGGTCAGGGATAGCATGGTCCTTAAAGCAGGTACTTGTAGCTTTGGAACCGTGTGCAGGTGCCAAGTCCAGTTGGAAAATGAAATCTGCATCGCCATAAAGTTGGTCAGCAGCAGGAAGCATGAAGTGCTCTAAAACCACCGTCCTCAACCACCGAGCTGCAGACCGATACCTGTCTGTGGATCAATTGGTACCGGGTCGCACAAGAAATCATTAATGTTAGATGTATGTGCCTATGTACACTGGGTGGTTAACATCTATTCCTTAAACCCGGTCAGAGGTGAACAGGCAACATTGACAACATAATGTTTTGCTTGTCATCCTCAGAGAAAACGGTCGATGGTAGCCTAGCAATCTATGAACCACAATCTATAAACCACAAGCGAGACGCTTCTGACACTCTCTCTGTGCATAGTGGTTCTTGAAGCCCTGACTTCAGCTGCAGTCCACTCTTTGTGAAACTCCCCCACATTTTTGTGTCACAATTCTCTTCACCTCATTTCAATTGCCTTCACCTCTCTATTAATGTGCTTGGACACAAAGCTCTGTGAACAGCCGACTTCTTTTACAATGAACTTTTGTGTCTTACCCTTCTTTTGCAAGGTGTCAATGGTTTGTCTTTTGGACAACTGTCAAATCAACCGTCATCCCTGTGATTGTGTAGCATACAGAACTAGACTAAGAGACCATTTGAAGGCCTTAGCAGGTGTTTTGATTTAATTAGCTGATTAGAGTGAGGCTCCCGGGGTCTTCATTACTGAATTTTTTCACAATATTCAAATTTTCTAAGATACTGAATTTGTGGTTTGCATTAGTTGTCATCAAAACTAAAAGAAATAAACACTTGAAATATATCAGCATGAATACATTACACAAGTTTCACTTGAAAAGAATTAGAGAAATAAATCAACTTTTTGAAGATATTATAATTATATGACCATCACCTGTATTTCTCAATAGGATTGGATCACATATGGCATTCAAAAATCAATTAAGTGTTTTGTTTCATATCTGATCCCATACTCTTCAATTATACATTCATTAGGGGCCAAACGCCCCTTAGAGTTTCATGTCTCAGGTTTGCGTGTTTCTCCCGGTCATTCAATATTCTCAACATTCTGAAGTTAGTCAGAGGATCCGGGGTTAACTAATACCTCTTAAGCTACGGTCACACTGGGCTTTGTGTGTGCGAAATTCTGTCGTACGGCGCTGCGAAAATGGGCGGGATTAAACAAGATAATTAGACATTTAAAAAAGCCAACGATTGCTCAATATTTTAAATTTCTGTCCAGAGAGGTCATGTTTTGATCCTCAATTGGTCTCACACAGTCAAGTGATGCGATTTCGCAGGTCAGAGTTCACCAAACTTGAACTTTGCACCGCAGCAACTTGCGAAACTTGACGCATGACCCTGCGTTTCCGGTCTGACGCATTCGCGTGCGTATGAATGGAAGTCTATGGGAAGAAAAGTCAAGTGTGACCGTAGCTTAAGTCTGGTTGCCTCCTCCTCACTCATGCTAAAAATGTAATTAATTTAGTCCAACTTGCTAATATCAGTGATAAACAGAAATTTAATAGTCTCTGAGCTGAATGCCGACTGCTCAAAACAGTCTTGTGTGATTCGTTTGGATATCATGTACACAGATCAAGGTAGCAAAAGCCTCCACATAATCTACTGGATATATTTTCAGGAGAATTCAGAATGAATCAAAACTTAACACTTTATTTTCCAGATGAAAGTGTATCATGCCAATTAATGAATCAAACAATAAAAGCCAATTCAGAATTAAATGCACAAGGTCAATTACTCAAAGATAAATTTAAGAGTACAGATGGATGGTCAAGTGAATTTGAGAGCTCTGCATTATGGGCCGGTCTGGATACAGACTTGTGTGCTGACACATTTATAATTTCTCCTTAAATACCCAGTGACAGCAGTGAATGGTTCTTTTGTTAGAGCTAGAAAACATGATCTGTTTGGGGTTAAGACAAAGGTTATCAAAGCAAAGGGAGCCAAACCCGTCACACCCGAACTTACTTTGCCATACCAAAGGGGAAAGAGGGCAAGAAAGGGTCAAAGGCTGTCCTGGGCACTTACTTGAACGTACTGTTCTTTAGATTCCAGAGTTTTTATTGCAGGGCACATTTAAGTCTGAGTAAAATCCATCCCTACAACAGGAAATACATTCAAAGCATAAGAATGAACTGCTAAACTAATGTTTCCATTTGTTTTTCACAAAGTGAGCAGAGGACTGGTGTTTGTCAATCAGTTGAAGAACTGGAAAGATGCTCAGACGTACTGCAGACAGAATCACATTGATCTGGTCAGTGTGAGGAACCAGAATGAGAGTCAACAGCTGGAGAAGTTCATTAATGACAGAAACTCATCTGGAGCTCCAGTCTGGATCGGTCTGTTCAGTGACTCATGGCAGTGGTCAGATCAGAGCAACTCCTCATTCAGATACTGGTTTACTGGTGAACCAAATAATAGTGAAGCTAATGAAAACTGCACAGGGCTAAAGGAGAACAGTCATGGACATTGGGCAGACATCTCTTGTCACTACCAGTTTCCTTTTGTGTGTCATGAAGGTGAGCAGATCCTCCAAACACACTCAATCCATCATCAGCTCCAGATCTCCTAAAGTTGACTCTACATGTCTGACATGTCAAGTTCCTCCACAGTGTTTGTTCTGCATGTTGTTTTTGATCAGTCTCTCTCTAGTTTCTGCTTTGTTTTGTGTCCAGATAAACTGATTGTGATCCAGCAGAATCTGTCGTGGTCTGAAGCTCTGAGATACTGCAGACAGAATCATGCTGATCTGGTCTCGGTTCAGTCAGTGGAGATGCAGCGTCGTGTGATAAACGTGGTTAAAAAGGCATCAACTGAGGCGGTGTGGTTGGGTTTACACAACTACTGCAGCATGAACATGTGGCTCTGGCTGAGTGGAGACATGGTGTGCTATCAGAACTGGGCTCCAGGGAACGGCAGCACACCGGAAAACTGCAAACTGGAGAAGAGAAAAGGAGCAGTTCAGTCTGGAGGAGATCAGACCTGGATCAGCCTTCCTGAATCTCACAGACTCAACTTCATCTGCACTAACTACTAAGAGTAAAAGACTTGTATAAATGTTTGTTTAAAATAATTAATGCTTTATTAATGCTGTTTTAATAATATAGTGTGTTTATTTCAACTGTATAATTTAAAAAGTCTGTAAGTTAACACATTGAAATGTTATTCTATGGAAAAAGTGGTTTAAAACATTTAACAAAGACTGTTGAGTGAAATTTCAGTCAATTGGAAACTAAAAAATAACAGTTCAATACTTTGACTCTTGCTTACTGAACACTTAAAAAAGAATGAAGTAAACAAGTCCTGTGCAGTGACTTCTTGGGATCTTGGTTTTCTGGTGGTTTGCTAACTCTCTGCTCTTTACTGTTAATCATGTTAAAAAGTGATGTGGGTGCATCAAACTCTTAATATGTTGCATGTCACCAGTTACAATACAATTTAGTTTGATTTTTAAAGTGTACTAGTAAAAGTTGTTTAAAAAAATCTTGCAGCATGTATGCATGATGAACTATTACCAGGAGTGTTCAACCTCCGCTCAAATAAAGATTTGAACATGTCTAATGACTACTGCATTGGCTCCCTATTAAATATTGTACACATTTTTACATTTTATTGACCTACAAAGCCCTGAACGGCTTAGCTCCCCAGTATTTGAGGGTGCTCCTGGTGTATTATAGCCCCTCACATCCATTACACTTAATTCATTCTGGACAATTAATTACTTCTAGAATATTATAATCAACTGTAGGCGGTAGATCTTTCTCATATCTGGCTCATAAACTCTGGAACAGCCTTCCTAGCACAGATCGGGAAGCAGACACACTCTGTCAGTTTAACTAGATTAAAGACACAAATGCTGTTGAAACCCAAATCCTCTAAAGGATTGTTAGTCTGCATTATTTAGGGCAACCGGAGCCGGGAACACTTCCCAAAAGACATTAGAGTTTGAAAAGCATCTGCGCTTATGTTAGTCTTTTTTTTAATCATTCCTGAGGTTTCCATAATTCTGGACCAGGCCGTATCCTGAGCAGCTGCTGTGGTGGTCATGGAGGAGTGGAGAGCATGAGACCTGTAAGACCCCAGTGACAGACGAGTCCTTGCATTGACAACAAAGTTTCAAAAAACACTGATGCAAAGACGTGTATATATATATATATATATATATATATATATATCCACTATTTTTTAAGAGGCTATAACTCAGGCAAAATACTAAGTGAGATCTGAAGCCACCAGACTTATTTTCCATAGAGGCTGGAACGCATTTCTAGGACACTATTTTACCCCTGTTGTTCCTGATCCGTTCAGATGGGGGTTAAATAAATAAACAAAATAATACATATTGAAGTAGGGCTGGCATGAGGCGTCAGATAAAATAATTATATAAATCATCTAAACTTATTACAATAAATCTTCACTAAACCAGATTTTTATATTTACAATACACTGACCCAATAATTGGCGCAAGATAACAAATGCAGTGTCTTTATATTTATGGTAGAATTCATGTGTTAGGATGTAACGGGGAGAACCAGTGATGAGGGATAAATTGAGTAGGGTCTGTCTGCGGTGTGCAAGACAGGGGCGTAACATGAAGGTGCCTTGGGGGTGTAACTTGGAAGTATGTTAGAGGTGTAACTCTAAGTTATGGAGCCATGTTAAAACTATGTTGTCAGCTAGATGATCTGTATATCAGTTATTAACGTCCACACCTACTCCAAGCCCAGCCATCAGTTATTAATGTCTACACCTTTCCAAACTAAAACCCAACCATCACAGTTATTAACGTCTACACCAGGGGTGTCCAAACTCGGTCCTGGAGGGCCGGTGTCCTGCAGATTTTAGCTCCAACTTGCCTCAACACACCTGCACGGATGTTTCTAGAAAGCCTAGTAAGTGCTTGATTAGCTAGCCCAGGTGTGTCTGATTGGGGTTGGAACTAAACTTTGCAGGACACCGGCCCTCCAGGACCGAGCTTGGACATGCTTGGTCTACACCTTCCTTTAACTCTGAAGACCCGGTACCGCGTCTGTGACGTCACTACTTCCGTTTTTTTTTTACTTTAAAGGTCCGTGAGAGGACCTTTATATACCATATATGGTTCCGTTTGAAAGCGTAGAAACTATTTTATGCACAAATGCATAACTTGGGTTTTTATTGTACTGTACAAAAGTTATTTACACTTAATTAAACAATTTACATTTATTTTATGTAAATAAAATGGAGTCACCAATGGAAATAAAACAAACACACACAAGAAATGCACGTACACCAGGCATGAAGTTGGCGTGGACCAACGCTAGTAAACAATAGTAAATCCAAACGTGAGCGTGAAATCTGGCGTACGCAAAGTGTTTGTGCCTACACAGCGTTGATACATGAGGCCCCAGATGTTTTTGATGAGGAGTGCTGGAACGATATAACTAATGAAGATGAGGGACCAGTGCAAGCGCACTTTACGCCAAAACGTTCACCGGGGCTTCAGCTATTATGATCTGCAACATACTCACCCGTTAAACTCTTTTGGTTGTTTTTCACAACAATGGTGATGGACACTATCATAAAAAAAACACAACTGACTATGCATCGGAAAGGGCAGAAGGTGGAAAAAAGTTCCACTTGTTGTGAAAAATCTTTTTGTATTTATAGGAATTATCATTTACATGCGACTGGTAGAGGCTAAGCATATTGTAGACTATTGGTCAGGCCAAGATATTTAGTTTTTCCTTTCCTAGGTCAGCTATGTCGAGAAGTAGATTCTAAGCAATATCTTGGAATCTTCATATTTCCAGCCCCGCTGAGGATAAGGAAAATTTCCGAAAAAAGGGAACACTGGACTTTGATAAAGTTTTTAAAATCAAACCCCTTTATGACGACATAGTTTCAGCCTGCAGAACCTATTTCCACCCAAAAAGACAGCTGGCAGTGGATGAACGCATGGTTGCATCAAAGGCAAGATCTAGCTTGAAACAGTACATGAAGGACAAAACAACGAAATGGGGGTACAAGTTGTTTGTCCTAGCTGATTCCATGTGCGGCTACACATGGAACTTCTTAGTGTCCACAGATTTTCAACAATATTCTGCACAGAAACAACAGAAAATGTCCATGTATTCTGTTTGGCCCTACTTTTAACTGATTAATTTGAATAGCCTCAAATGATCTCTGCAGTAAAGTGTAGTAATGTACAATTTCATGAAAAAAGAAAAGATTTCACACCAAATCACCTGTTGATTATGTTATTTCAAACATTTAAATTCCATATGAGTAGGTTGTGACTTGTTTATTACTTGAAATTGTTTGCCTTTTAAAAAAGTTATAATATTATATTGGTCATATTATATTATAATGAAAAGCAGACCCTGGACTTTTTATTTCATTCAAATTAGTATACTTCCAAAGAAATAGAGAAACAATGTGCAAATACACCTGATGGTGGAAAAAACTGAACAAGGCCTTTTCTGTTTGACTAATAAACAAATGATATGATGTGCTGAATGACGGATGAGAGCAGATATAGAATAATCACAGTCTGAAGCTGCAGACAGAAACATCAGACTGAGCACGGAAACACACCACCTCTGAGGTAAGAACAACACGCATTTCATTCTTGAATCAAAATTATTGAGACATTTAACAATTACACTAATGATTGTGATTTTTTTATTTTTTTTTTAATGTTTCTGATACTTCTTTAATGCACAGTCATGTGTTACTCAGAGATGAATATCAGAGTTATTGTTCATCTCAATGTGTTTCTTCCTCAGAAATGGCCCACACGCTATATTTCCCTCTTCTCCTCATTGGTGAGTGTGTTTGTAGTTTTATTTATAGTTTAATATGTTTTGAGTCTCTTCTGAAAAGCATTAAAGCAAAGTGTCTCTTTCACAGCTCTCTGCTCCGTATCTGAATGTGTTCAGCGTCAATATCACTTTATAAATGAGATGAAGACCTGGACTGATGCTCAGAGATACTGCAGAGAGAATTACACAGATCTGGCCACTGTTGACAACATGAACGACACAAATGAGCTGATGAAGAGTGTGAATGATGTACGTCTCTGGATTGGTCTGCAGAGGAAATGGCAGTGGTCTTCAGGTGATCCTGCACTCTTTCTGAACTGGGGAAATAAACAGCCAGATGGCACAGATGAGTGTGCTTTTATGAGAAATGGAGAGTGGCATGATATGAAATGTAGTGACACCTGGTTCTTCGTATGTTACAACAGTGAGTACAAATGCTTATAAAAAAAACTCATTTAACAAATGTTTCAAAGGAGATATAAATATGTGTGTACAATTTATGTAAATTAAGTGTAAATGCAACTTTTCAAGTCAAATCCACTTTGTATCTTATAGAAATATTGTTGAATATATCAACCCATTCTTTTAGTAACACAGACATGTAGGGGAGAGTGGGGTAAAATGAGACAGTTTTTAATTCAGAATGTTTTCTAGCAATGGAATTTATCAGACTGTATTTAGGATAAAGGAAAGTGGAAATATGATTGTTTTTAAAAAAAGTTGTCTTGGTTCTCACTTTACCCCAGCTTCAGGGTAAACTGAGACAGACCAAAAAAATCAAAGGGGTAAAGTGAACCAGCTGGGAGTAAACTGATCCACTAACCTTTTCCACATTAAAAATACCATAACAACACATGTTGTAAGAGTCTGAATCCTGACAGCTAGCTTGACAACCACACATTTCAAACATAATCTCTGACTAGTCAATTGAATTTACATTCTAATGACAAAAAGAACCACTTAGATTAAAACACAATCTGGGGGTCAGAATAAAGGACCCTTAGAGCCCTTAGAACTATTCTACCCTATAGTATGGGGGTCAGAGAAAAGGACAATCCGTACCAAATAGAATAGCTTGGGACTCAGAACACAGGACTAGACCCACCTGGATTAGAACATCAACCTACTGTCATACTCTACAACTCCCACTCTTTTGTGTTTCCTTGGATTCTTCTTTAAAATTTGTGCATGAACCTCATCGCCAACCTAATTTTACCCACATGTTTCTGGATTAGCATCTATGTTGATCCTTGAACAACATTCCAATCAGCCGATCAGACTTAGGGGTATGTTTACCGTTTGTGTTCAGTTTAAGCTTATGGTTAGGTTTATGCTCTTCTACATGATTGTCATCCAACTATTATTCTCCTCTGATTTCAGGAGTAATTTACAGTTATGGCTGGGTTTAGGGGTAGGGAATAGGTATTGATTACATTTTCCAACAAAAATGATGTTCCAGGATAAACATAGATGTTAATCTAGGATCAGAACATATTTGGCAAAATCAAGACGTGTGTGTTTCGTCATCCTCAACTTTCTTAACCATGCCAGTGACAGATCTGTGTTTCTTGGACCACTACTCTCATCCTCAGAGCTCACTTTGTCAGACACATTATGAACTGAGACAGGAACATCACTTTTCTCAGAGCTGCTAACTATGTTTTCCTTTTGGGTTGCTTTCTTTTTTTAATTTTGCCTTTTATTTGCTATTCTTTTGCTTTTTCCCTGCTAGTTTTTGGTGTTTCTTTATAGGCCTTTTCAATTGTCACACGGTTTCATTTGGATTGTGTTCTGGGACGACATTTGAGAGTAGTAGCATTTCCTGAGGAGACACTAGGAGAACTATCTGCAGGTGGATCATCTGCAGGGGATAGATTATCCAAATCTTCCATAGTGGCAGGCTGGAGCTCAGGAATTGGCCAGTCTGACACCATGAATAGTGCAAATGCTTTATCAAGGAAAATTTCTTGGTTATAAGGAAAAATTCCAGTGCACCTGAATCCAGAAGTTATGTTGCATGGTGTCACTGTTGATATGAAAGCCTCATTCACAAGTCCTGCAGTCTGGTAGACTAAATTTAACTTGTGCCTTATGTCTCACTTTACCCCAGAGAATTTGTCTCACTTTACCCCACTGTCACATTTTAGATTTTTTTTATTTTTTAGCAATTCAGGCTAATCTTCAGCTAGCATCATCACATGGTTTTATTTGATAGTTCATTAACATGTATGATATAGGTTTTTCTACTTGAATCAATTTGCTTTGGCACAATAGTTGATTAAGTTGACGGCAAAAATGTTTACTTTTACATGCAAAAAATATATTTAAAAAAATGCTTTCCACAGTACCAGGAAATCCTATCCTTCATAGTAGAGGGGAAATGGAAAGGGCTTGAAAACAAAATTGTTATAGAGTGATATATAAAATCCGTTGTCTAGATACAGGGGGTGTCTCACATTACCCCATTCTCCCCTATGATGATTTCATTGCTGTTCCTGTTCACATTTTATCTAATAAGCATAGAAGGGCTGAATCATGGAATCATTCATTTGTTTATTTTTTTAACTCAAGAGAGCACAGGACTGGTGTTTGTCAATCAGATGATGAACTGGACAGCTGCTCAGAGTTACTGCAGACAGAATTACATTGATCTGGTCACTGTGAGGAACCAGAATGAGAATCAACAGCTGGAGAAGTTCATTAATGACACAAACTCATCTGGATCTGCAGTCTGGATCGGTCTGTTCAGAGACTCATGGCAGTGGTCAGATCAGAGTAACTATTCATTCAGTTACTGGAATACTGGTGAACCAAATAATGTTGGTGGGAATGAAAATTGTACAGTGCTAATAGAGAACACTCGTGGACACTGGGCAGACCTCTCTTGTGACCATCAGTTTCCTTTTGTGTGTCATGAAGGTGAGCAGATCCTCCAAACACACTCAATCCATCATCAGCTCCAGATGTCTTAACTGTTTCCATGCCAGTGTTTTTAAAAATGTTGCCAGCGTTTATGTTGATTTTTCCCTCTGGCAGTTTTCTCATAGGAATATATGATCATATTATATATAACAATAAAGCACCAAGCCTCTGCTTGATCTATATTCATGTGCTCGTGTTTTCCCCCAATTGAATGCTGGTAGGTTTAATAAAAACTGCAACATTTTCTGACAAAAACTAAGAAAAAGGCAGTACGTTTTCAAGAAGTATATAATACACATGCATAAATGTGTTTTTGCGAGCAAGTGTCTGTGTGTGCAAACTCTTCCACATTTCTAACCTCATGCAAATCAACGGGGTGGATCATTTCACTGTGGTAACTGATGAAGCTGTAACTAAGCCAAAGGAAGCTTGTATAACTAATTATTACACGCACACTGACTTTCACTTTCTCCAATTTATTTTTCACTTCCAAGAGACTCTGAAGTCCTTTAACTGATTTAGGAACTCCATCAAGGCGTCCCTTACCATCTTGTGAATGGCAGTAAAAGTGTTAAAGTTGACTCTACATGTCTGACATGTCAAATTCCTCCACAGTGTTTGTTCTGCATGTTGTTTTTGATCAGTCTCTCTCTAGTTTCTGCTTTATTTTGTGTCCAGATAAACTGATTGTGATCCAGCAGAATCTGTCTTGGTCTGAAGCTCTGAGATACTGCAGACAGAATCATGTGGATCTGGTCTCGGTTCAGTCAGTGGAGATGCAGCGTCGTGTGACGAACGTGGTTAAACTGGCGTCTACTGAGGCGGTGTGGTTGGGTTTACACAACTTCTGCAGCATAAACACGTGGCTCTGGGTCAGTGGAGACATGGTGTGCTATCAGAACTGGGCTCCAGGGAATGGCAGCAGACCAGAAAACTGCAAACTGGAGAACAGAAAAGGAGCAGTTCAGTCTGGAGGAGATCAGACCTGGATCAGCCTTCCTGAATCTCACAGACTCAACTTCATCTGCACTAACTACTGAGAGTAAAAGACTTGTATAAATGTTAGTTTAAAATAATTAATGCTTTATTAATGCTGTTTTAATAATATAGTGTGTTTATTTCTACTGTATAATTAAAAAAGTCTGTAAGTTAGCACATTAAAATGTTATTCTATGGAAAAAGTGGTTTAAAACATTTAACAAAGACTGTTGAGTGAAATTTCAGTCAATTGGAAACTAAAAAAAATAACAGTTCAATATTGTGACTTGAGACTTTCTACTTGTGCATACTGAACACTTTAAAGAATGAAGTAAAACAAGTCTTGTGCTGTGACTTCTTGGGATCTTGGTTTTCTGGTGGTTTGTTAACTTCTCTCTGCTGTGTTTTAGTCATATCTTTACAGTTCATTATTTTAAAAAGTGATGTGTGTGCATCAAACTGTTAATATGTTGCATGTCACCAATTACAATACAATTTAGTTTGATTTTAAGAGTGTACTAGTGAAAGTTGTTTAAAAAATCTTGCAGCATGTATGCATGTTGAACTATCCACAGGAGACTACTGCATTGGCTCCCTATTAAATATTGTATGAATTAAAAAATGTTATTGACTATCTACAAAGCCCTGAACGGCTTAGCTCCCAGGGAGCTCCTGGTGTATCATAGCCCCTCACGTTCACTATGCTCAATTAATTCTAGACAATTGATTATTCCCAGACTATCAAAATGGTATATCTTTCTTATATCTGGCACCTAAACTCTGGAACAGCTTTCCTAGCACAGTTCGGGAAGCAGACACACTCTGTCGAACCTCTTAGCCAGCACCACAACGCGGATGTACTTGGGCGCTGTTTTTCCACATGTCAATGTTTATGAATAGATTACACCAAAATGAATACTTGACAAACTACATCAGTTTAAAGCTACAACCCTCAAGCAGCCATTGCAGCTATTTGTGTTTCAATTGGAAGCTTATAAAGAATGTATTTGCTAAATTTGTGTTAGTTGTACAGAAAACGCCTATTAGATATGGAGAACATATCATCGTAATAACAACACACACGCATTCATTGCTGTACATCACAGTTTATTTTGAAAGGTAAGAGTCCACAGAAAAACATCCCATCAAGCACATTTAGTCCACCGACACAAAAGTGTTGAATTATGAATGGTTATTCATTTATGTCACCGTTTCTGCCAGAGACCTGCTTTACCATGTTTCACCATGGTACTTACATGCGAAATCGGCGTCTTTGTAGTAAAAGGCATGTCGATGTCATAGCTTACAGCAGGGGTCACTAAACTTGTTCCTGGAGGGCCGGTGTCCTGCAGATTTTAGCTCCAACCCTAATCAAACACACCTGAACAAGCTAATCAAGGTCTTACTAGTTATACTTGAAACATCCAGGCAGGTGTGTTGAGGCAAGTTGGAGCTAAACCCTGCAGGGACACCGGCCCTCCAGGACCGAGATTGGTGACCCCTGGCTTACAGGGTTACAGATAAAATGAGACCACAAACAGAATAAAAAGTCAAAGTCATTAAAATCTAAAAGCAGTCGAGTGTTTTGGCCTTCTGCATATGCTGTCATTGCTATCGATCTGTCACAGTACTTCCTACTTCCTGTGGTTTGACTGATGGAGAATTTAGCCAATGGCTGCATGATATCTATGAACATCTATTGGTCGGTAGCAGTGTTATTGCACTCTTTTTGCTGTCACTGGCTCAGTGACCTGTCAATCATTACGTGACGCGATGCACCTGCCCCTACACATGTGGTCCTGTGTACAAAAAAAGTAAAGAAACAAATCTGAAGTTAAAGTTATATAATCAACAGCTAGAACAGGTATCAAAAATTTGGCTAGACAATAGACTTACATGGAACAAACATTAAAAGAATGGAAGATACAAGCAAAAAAGTTCTGAACGTGATGAGATGTGTAGTTGAGCAGGTCTGGGAGGCAGACAGGTTGGTTTTAAAAACTATATATATATTACACTAATTAGATCAGTGTTTGATTACAGCTGTGTAGTGTATGGTTCAGCAGCTAAGACTCATCTAGAGAAGTTAGAAAGAATCCAAGCTCAGGCATTAAGGATTTGTTGTGGGACATTTCCGATCATCACCTGTGTCAGCTCTTCAAGTTGAAGTGGGAGAAATGCCTCTTAGTTTAAGAAAGAAAGAGTTAACAGTAGTTTATTGGGTAAATCTAATGAGGCAGGAGGAGTCCCACCCTACAACAAAGGTCTTACAGAAATGTTGGGAGTATAGAAAGAGTGAATGCAACAGGTTTGGGTGGATAGTGGAACATTTAGTAGAGGAAGTGAACATTAAAGGGTTAAGTATTTCTCCTAGACTGATTATTCCTGATGGTCCTTTAAGGGTTCTGCCTTAACCAGTAGAGGATCTAATGATGTCCGAAATTAGATAAAAAGAGGAAATATACATAAGGGAATGTTTAATGGAAGAATACGGAGACATGTTTTCTCAGATGCATCAAAAAATCCAGATAATGACCAGCTAGGAATAGCATATGTAAGTCCAAATTTTAATATAGCAAAAAATAAGAATTTCAAACAAATTATCAGTGTACTCAGGGGAAATGTTGGCAATATGTCTGGCATTACAATGGGTGAAATAAGCAGGAATTAAGGAAGTTTTAGTGTGCTCAGATTGTAGTTCTGCTCTTTTAAGCATTGAAGCAAAACTCTCAGACTCGAGGCAAGATTTAGTTGAAATATTACAAGAGTTGTATAAGTTAAAAGGAGAAAGAGTAAAGGTAGTGTTCATGTGGGATTAAAAGGAAATGAAGTAGCAGATGAAATGGCAAAACAAGCGGGTTTACGCAAGAACGGTGGGGGAAAAAGTGCGCACAGCGGCCTCTCGCGAATTCGCGAAAACAAAAACTGCAAAAATACGTACTTCCTGGGACGTATTTCGCGGTCTCCAGAAACGTCCCCGGGACTACGTTCTCAGAATGAGCCTGGGTTATGATTCTGTGATGTCTGTGTAAATGAGTTGACATGCTCAAATATTACTGCTAAATTAACTTACTGTCATAGCAGATGTTATTGTTTTTATTCCACCACTCTCTTGCCATCACTCTCATAACTTACAGGGAAACCAAAGTGCTCCCAAACTCCAGACCCACTGTTGGTTATAGACATTTTCCTTAGATCGCAAAATTACCCATTATGCTTTGTGTGTATGCGCAAGGATAATGCTAAGAACTTCCGGTCGGCAGCTGATGCGTATATACAGTCATATTTGGACGGCTATGAAATGATAGTTTTAATTTGTTTTACCTGCTTTTCTCATCTTTGAACTGATACTGTTGTCGATCAGCGCCACCTCCAGGACTGATCATTTAAAAAATGTGATCTAATGGGATGGAAAACAACTGCTCTGAGGCATTTTCCCCTCGTTGTCAGACGGCATCTTCTGCTGTTTAAATGAAGCCTCGTCATCGCTAAAGTCAACAGTTTCTCTTTCTTTCAAATATATAACCAACCCAAACTAATGTAATTCACCAAAATCTGGTGTAATCTGGTGTGCTCTATAATGCAGTGAAATATTGCGTGTGTGTTTGTTGAAACGCCGCTGAGCTAACAGCTGACAGGCCGGGGAAACACACACACACACTGTATTTCTGACAGCAGACACGTGAACTAGGAGAACGTTTTTCTCTCGCGCTTGAAGCACTTCTTTATAATGGCTTTAACACACACTTTATAAAGTTGTGTGTGACAAAAACACTCCGTAATCCACGCAAAACGCTAATAAAACCCATTTTCGGAGCGCAAATTACCAGTTGTAAACGCTGTAAACGGAAGTTCTACCTGAAGACGCTGGTCGCTATGTCACCCTCCATGCAGCAGCCAAGAAAAAGGTCTATAGGAGGATTACATTAACATGACTAGCCATTTTGCGAGTTAGTGCAGTGTGTGCCTGAATGGAGTAGTGTTTGAAGGTGGGCAAGGAAGGCAGCATGTTGCCTGTCACATCATTTGGGATGTGAAGTAACTCATGGGCATATTGCAGTGAACAACACGAGTAGAATCTGAAATCTTGGGCAAGCGCCAAATTGTCTGTCATTGAACTGGCTTGAGGGCCTATACCATCAGGATAACAGAGCGGCAATTGATTTTTGACTATTCTGACCAATACTTTGGCTGCAGATGTTCTGGTACCCTTCAGCTAACTATTAAATGACTAATAAACTTAAACAATGGGGCTTTACAGGATTTTCAGCGGGAACCGCCTCACGAGACTTTTGAATGACTCCTGGTCATGCTTTAGTCATATGGGACATCCTGCCAGATGTACAATTTCGTAGAGATAAAGAGAAAATAATGCATACAAATAAAAGACAATCTCTTAAAATGTCAAAACTAAGGCAGATGTATCTTTGAATAATATGCCATGGTTTTCCTCATATTCTGTGTTTATTCCAACCAACCAGGTTAATTAATGTGTTGTTTTAACCCTTATAGCAGATTAAAATTATCTGTATGTGTCTGAAATGTATGATGTCTGGTATTGAACGAAAGCTAGTGACATTTGCAATACATTGGTGTAAATGAAAAACTAGTAGCACAAACAGTATTCGTCTTGTAACCTTTGATGTGATATAGTCACAAAACTTACCACGAGAATTCTACATGCAGTCTGTTAATTATTGACCCTACCTACGATGGTATGGGGCGTGGCCCCGCCCTTCATGGCAACTGCTTATTGGAAGACAGTGCCATGGGGATGGACCAAACCAGGTCACTTAAAACACCCTGCAACAAAGAAACTTGCTTTTTGCATTAGCTGGCTTGCTATTGCTTTCTGCCCCCGGTCGCCTGCTCGGACACTGTGCCGCCACGCGATTGGGTCACCACGAACTCTCCATGTAAACCTCTTAAGTTTCGGGACCGCTAAAACTGCACGAACTTCCGCAAACCGACTCTCAGCAGTCCGTCACCTCGGTAACCGACAGCCGCCCACGAGCGAATCACAAGGACGTCACTGAAGCCACCAGCCAATCAGGAGCACCGTGTTTCCCAGAGGCCAGCCGACGAGGGAAAATTGACTCCAGCAACTCGCAAGTAACAAACAAACGTTGTCTCTTGCTGATCTGGTGCAGATTGATCTTAAGCAGTTAGAGATAAGCCATATCTCTGCTTTTGTGGTTTCTCAGGTGTGATTCTAAGATCTTGTAAGAAGTATTAGAATTAATTTGGGACGGTTGTTCAACTCATCTTGCATCCTCTGAACTGCCTCTGTGTGAATGTGTGTGTGCGTGCGTTTGTTTGTGGTTTGCTTATTACGTAGTTAATTTCATGTATCGTAGTGTAGCTCAATAAATCTTTGTTCTCATTTTGTAAGAACTGTGGTCTTGTTTATGTGCTTCTAAGTCATTGCCTCGAGCTGTAGATCTTTTTACCTTGCTAAAAGTTAACTCAATACTGTGTTCTGTTATTATTGTTGACCATGTAAATAATATTAACAAGATTGGTTAGATACGATGTCTTCTATTTGCAGGACAAATGGTAGATAAAGTGTGAATCTTTTAATCTGATTCAGTCTGACTCAATTGAGTCGAATCAATGATTTGAATCTTCAAGATCCGGTTCATTGAAATGAGCTAATAAATCCCTTGATCGATCTTAAAACATAGGTTGATCCCCTACATAAGTCTGAATTGTTCGGTTTGTACCGAACCAAAAGTCTCGTAACGAATGGTTCAATACGAATACCCGTATCATTACACCCTTACTGTTGATCATGTTATTTCAAACATTTAAATTGCCATACGAGTAGGTTGACTTGTTTATTACTTTTTCAATTCAATTCACCTTTATTTGTATAGCACTTTTGCAATGTAGATTGGGTCAAAGCAGCTTCACATAGAAGATTATAGTGAATTGAAACAGTGTCAGTCCAGTTTTCAGTGTTGAAGTTCAGATTAGCTCAGTTCAGTTTGGTTTAATTTTCACTGCTAAGAGTTCAAACACTGAAGAACAAATCCATCGATGAGCAGCTCTACGAGTCCCGAACCATGCAAGCCAGATGCGACAGTGGCGAGGAAAAAACTTCACCAATTGGCAAAAGTGAAAAATTAAAATACCTCAACAGAAACCAGGCTCAGTTGGGCATTACCATTTCTCCTATAGTCAAACGTCTTGTGCAGAGCTGCAGTCTAGGCACCGGAGGCTGGCGAACGCTGGACATCCATTGTGGAGAAGCTGCAGATGGAAGAGGTCACTGGCTGGTGTACAGGCTGTCCCTTCAGGATCAATGAGAGGACTTGTCCGTCACTGTGGTCTTACAGGGATCAGTCTCATGCTCTCTACTTCTCCCTGACCACCACAGCAGCTGCTCAGGATAGGGCCTGGTCCAGGATTATGGAAACCTCGGGAATAATAAAAAAAAGACTAACATAAGCGCAGATGCTTTTCAAATTATAATGCCTTTAGGGAAGTGTTCCCGGCTACGGTTGACCTGAATAATGCAGACTAACAATCCTTTAGAGGATTTGGGTTTCAACAGCATTTGTGTTTTATGTGTATGCTAATGCAAAGAGATGTGTCTTTAGTCTAGGTTTAATCAGACAGAGTGTGTCTGCTACCTGTGCTAGGAAGGCTGTTCCAGAGTTTAGGTGCCAGATATGAGAAAGATCTACAGCCTACAGTTGATTTTGATATTCTGTGAATAATCAATTGTCCAGAATTAATTGACATTAGGAGCTCCCTCAAATACTGGGGAGTTAAGCCGTTCAGGGCTTTGTAGGTAGTCAGGAAGATTTTACAATTTATACGATATTTAATAGGGAGCCAATGCAATGCTGAAAACACTGGAGTAATGTGATCATATTTCTTTGTTCTAGAAAGCACTCTAGCTGCTGCATTTTGAACTAGCTGAAGTTTGTTAATTAGGCCAGCAGGGCAACCGCCTAGTAACGCATTACAATAACCTTACCGAGAGATCATGAAAGCATGACCTCTTTTCCGCATCAGATATTGACAGCATATGTCGAAGTTTGGCAACATTTTTAAGATGAAAAAGTGCACGTTTAAAGATGCTTATAATAGTTTGCACTTTTAAAAGGTTATCTAATATTATAATGAAAAGCAGACCCTGGACTTTCTATGTCATTCAAATTAGTATACTTCCAAAGAAATAGAGAAACAACATGCAAATACACCTGAATGTGGGAAAAAAACTGAACAGAGCCTTTGTTTGAGTAATAAACAAATGATGTGATGAGCTGACCGGTGGATTAGAGCAGATACAAAATAATCACATAGTCTGAAACATCAGGCTGAGGACAGAAACACACCACCTCTGAAGTAAGAACAATACAAAAAATCTAAATTATTCAGACATTTAACAATTACAATTGTGAATTTGTTTTATGCTTCTGAAATTATTTATTTAATGCACAGTCATGTTTTACTCTGAGATGAATGTCAGAGTTATTGTTCATCTCAAGTGTTTCTTCTTCAGAAATGGCCCACACGCTATATTTCCCTCTTCTCCTCATTGGTGAGTGTGTTTGTAGTTTTATTTATGGTTTAATATGTTTGAGTCTCTTCTGAAAAGCATTAAAGCAAAGTGTCTCTTTCACAGCTCTCTGCTCCGTATCTGAATGTGTTCAGCGTCAGTATCACTTTATAAATGAGATGAAGACCTGGACTGAAGCTCAGAGATACTGCAGAGAGAAATACACAGATCTGGCCACTGTTGACAACGTGAACGACACAAATGAGCTGATGAAGAGTGTGAAAGATGTACGTCTCTGGATTGGTCTGCAGAGGAAATGGCAGTGGTCTTCAGGTGATCCTGCACTCTTTCTGAA
Organism: Danio aesculapii; assembly: GCF_903798145.1. Classification (NCBI taxonomy): domain Eukaryota; kingdom Metazoa; phylum Chordata; class Actinopteri; order Cypriniformes; family Danionidae; genus Danio; species Danio aesculapii. Next base: position 3,630,019 of record NC_079441.1, read on the forward strand.
CTGGGCATTACAACAACCAGATGGCACAGATGATTGTGCTTTTATGAGAAATGGAGAGTGGCATGATGGGAAATGTAGTGACACCTGGATCTTCGTATGCTACAACAGTGAGTACAAATGCTTATAAAAAACTGTCATTTAACAAATGTTTCAAAGGAGATATACAGTAAATATGACTGTAAAATTTTTGTAAATTAAGTGGAAATGCCACTTTACAAGTCAATTCCACTTTGTATTTTTTTTTATATAAAACCAGCTATTCCCTTGAATTATTTGTTATCTTTAATAGCACAATATATTTATTTACATTTATGGCAGATGCTCTGTTGTATAATGTTGCTTAATATCTTTGTTATCTTTAGTGTTACTAAAATATATTTTAGTAACACAGACATGTATGACTATTTCATTGCTGTTCCTGTTCACATTTTAACTATAAAGCATAGAAGGGCTGAATCATGGAATCATTCATTTGTTTATTTTTTATTCAAGTGAGCAGAGGACTGGTGTTTGTCAATCAGATGATGAACTGGACAGCTGCTCAGAGTTACTGCAGACAGAATCACACTGATCTGGTCAGTGTGAGGAACCAGAATGAGAATCGACAGCTGGAGAAGTTCATTACTGACAGAAACTCATCTGGATCTGAAGTTTGGATCGGTCTGTTCAGAGACTCGTGGCAGTGGTCAGATCAGAGTAACTATTCATTCAGTTACTGGAATACTGGTGAACCAAATAATTATGGAGGTAATGAAAACTGTACAGTGCTAAAGGAGAACACTCGTGGACACTGGGCAGACATCTCTTGTGGCCATCAGTTTCCTTTTGTGTGTCATGAAGGTGAGCAGATCGCCAAACACACTCAATCCATCATCAGCTCCAGATCTCTCAAAGGTGCAGTAGGTTATCTGTCACAATGCTAACCATTTAGCATGATATCTTTGAAATACAGTCCCTCCCCTGCCAAAGCCAAGCCTCTTGAAAAACAAGTGCGCGCACCTTAAAGATGACAGACAACCCTCTCTCTCGTGCTGTCCTATAGCTACTCCACTTAGATTTTGGCCGGCGGCGTGCAGGAATTACACTTATTACTAAGCCATACTTGCATGCTATTTCTGATCGAGTATTCAGAGAAGCATGTTAAACAATACAGGGAGCGTGTCACAGGCTTTCATTGTTCAAAAATAAATCAATAAATATAAAACTAACTTCATGTCAGTAATGCAGGCTAGGCAGAATAGAGCTACTTATGTTTTGTTGTTAAACTGAATGAAAATCTACATTATCGATGCTTTATAAGGTCACTTATGAAGCTGAAAAGAGTCACATCAATCTTTCGCTGAAAGATTTCAGTGGCTGAACAACACTTCTGTGCATATAACCCATTCATAACAACACAATCTACATCAGCTCTGTGTGACTGAAATACTTTTAAAACAGAACATTACCTGTTGTAGGGGATCAACCTACGTTTTAAGATCGATCAGGGATTTATTAGCTCATTTCAATGAATCGGATCTTGAAGATTCGAATCATTGATTCGACTCAATTGAGTCAGACTGAATCAGATTAAAAGATTCACACTTTATCTACCATTTGTCCTGCAAATAGAAGACATCGTATCTTGCCAATCTTGTTAATATTATTTACGTGGCCAACGATAATAACATAACACAGTATTGGGTTAACTTTTAGCAAGGTAACAAGATCTACAGCTCGAGGCAATGACTTAGAAGCACATAAACAAGAACACAGTTCTTAAAAACTGAGAACAGATTTATTGAGCTACACTACGATACATGAAACTAACTACGTAATAAGCAAACAACAAACAAATGCACACACACATTCACACATAAACACAGAGGCAGTTCAGAGGATGCAAGATGAGTTGAACAACCGTCGCAAAATAATTCTAATACTTCTTACAAGATCTTAGAATCGCACCTGAGAAACCACAAAAGCAGAGATATGGCTTATCTTTAACTGCTTAAGATCAATCTGCACCAGATCAGCAAGAGACAACGTTTGTTTGTTACTTGCGAGTTTGCTGGAGTCGATTTTCCCTCGCCGAAACACGGGGCTCCTGATTGGCTGGTGGCTTCTGTGACGTCCTTGGGATTCCCTCGGTCGTGAGTGGGTCGTTCTGGGTTACAGAGGTGACTGACTGCTGAGAGTCGGTTTGCGGAAGTTCGTGCAGTTTCGGCGGTCCCGAAACTTAAGAGGTTTGCATGGAGAGTTTGTGGTGACCCAATCGCGTGGCGGTGCAGTGTCCAGGCAGGCGAATGGGGGCAGAAAGCAATAGCAAGCGCAAGCCAGCTAATGCAAAAAGCAAAGTTTCTTTGTTGCAGGGTGTTTTTAAGTGACCTGGCTTGGTCCATCCCCATGGCACTGCCTTCCAATGAGCAGTTGCCATGAAGGGCGGGGCCACGCCCCGTACCATCGTAGGTAGGGTCAATAATTAACAGACTGCATGTAGAATTCACGTGGTAAGTTTTGTAACTATATCACATCAAATGTTACAAGATGAATACTGTTTGTGCTACTAGTTTTCATTTACACCAATGTATTGCAAATGTCACTAGCTTTCGTTCAATACCAGACATCCTACATTTCAGACACATACAGATAATATTAATCTGCTATAAGGGTTAAAACAACACATTAATTAACCTGGTTGGTAGGAATAAACACAGCGTATGATGAAAACCATGGCATATTATTCAACGATACATCTGCCTTAGTTGACATTTTAAGAGATTGTCTTTCATTCGTATGCATTATTTTCTCTTTGTCTCTACGAAATTGTACATCTGGCAGGATGTGCCCAAGGTGAGCACATGACCATGTAGAGGAGTCATTCAAAAATCTTGTGAGGCCGTTCCCGCCTAAAATCCTGTAAAGCCCCATTGTTTAAGTTTATTAGTAATTTACTAGCTAACTGAAGGGTACCAGAACATCTGCAGCCAAAGTATTGATGCAGCTATTCAAGTCAATTGGCGCTCTGTTATCGTGATGGTGTAAGCCCTCAGGCTAGTTCAATGACTGAGACAATTTGGCGCTTGCCCAAGATTTCAGATTCAACTCGTGTTGAGTACTGCAATATGCCCATGAGTTACTTCACTGTCTAACAGAAATACTTCAGCCATAGTGTCGTCCTTCTTCCAGCGTGCAAAACTAACTCCAATATTGATTCGGGATTTTAAAAAGTTTTGATTCAGCATTTGTTTTGCTCTCTCTCTCTCATTCGCATGCTTGCGCTGATGGTGGGTCTGCGTGAACGGCTGCAGATATTCAAATCTACATTTGTTGACACACAGTTTGGCCTACTTAACATAATTATAGGAGATGTCAGCCCAACAATATTTAATTCGATGAACATTTTTTAGTTTTAAGCCTCACCCAGAATATAAAAATACATAGCCTATAAATACATTTAGATCATTTACTTTATCAATACTATTGGAATGTGAAGAGACTTTCAACCAGCACAAGAAAACAAGTTTCTAAAGACAATCGCCTACTGCACCTTTAACTCTTTCCATGCCAGTGTTTTTAAAAAGGTTGCCAGCCTTTATGATGATTTTCACCTAAATTTGATGGCTCTCGGGAAGTTTTCTTATAGTAATATATGATCATATTATATATAACGATAAAGCACCAAAAAAATCTATATTCATGGGTTGTGTTTTCCCCCAATTGAATGGAGGTAGGTTTAATAAAAAATGCAACATTTTCTGACAAAAACTGAGAAAAATGCAGTACATTTTCATAAACATGTTTTTGTGAGCACATGCATTTGTGTGTAAAACTTTTCCACATTTCTAACCTCATGCAAATCAACAGGGGTGGATCATTTCACTGTGGTTAGCTCTGATGATGCTTTAAATAAGCCAAAGGATACTTCTATAACTCTTAATTTTTACACGCAATCTTACACTTTCTCTGATTTATTTTTCACTCCCAAGAGACTCTGAAGTCCTGTAACTGATTTAGGAACTGCATTAGGGTGTCCTATACCTTAATATACATGAAACATGGATTGCCGTAAAAACTTGTCAATGGCAGTGAAGTGTTAAAGTTGACTCTACATGTCTGACATGTCAAATTCCTCCACAGTGTTTGTTCTGCATGTTGTTTTTGATCAGTCTCTCTCTAGTTTCTGCTTTGTTTTGTGTCCAGATCAACTGATTGTGATCCAGCAGAATCTGTCGTGGTCTGAAGCTCTGAGATACTGCAGACAGAATCATGTGGATCTGGTCTCGGTTCAGTCAGTGGAGATGCAGCGTCGTGTGATGAACGTGGTTAAACTGGCGTCTACTGAGGCGGTGTGGTTGGGTTTACGTCACTCCTGTGCTTTGGGCATCTGGTTCTGGGTGAATGGAGAGACCGTGTGCTATCAGAACTGGGCTCCAGGGAACGGCACATCAGAGGAGGACTGTGAGCCCACAGTGAGATCTGGAGCAGTTCAGTCTGGGGGAAATCGGACCTGGATCAGCCGTCCTGAAACTGATAAACTCAACTTCATCTGCAGTAATTATTAAAAGTGGAAGACTGGTGTATGATTATAATCAATGTTTCATTTTTCATACTATTATATTATAGCGTGATTATTTGTAGTGTATAATGAAAAACTGTCATTTCAAGATTTACTGTATGTAACATTTCTTTTAGTCATTTAAAAATACAACTGTGCACTGTATGTTTTAAAGACCCCATATATATATATATATATATATATATATATATATATATATATATATATATATATATATATATATATATATATATATATATGGTACTTTTAAAATTTCAGTCATTGTCTTCTGGAAAAAAAAGTGGTTCCATAACATTTGGCTGTTCAATGAAATGTCAGTCATTTAGACAGTAGAAAATAATGGTACAAGTATGTGGTTTACACTAAAACATTGGTGGTTTGGCAACTTCCTTTTCACTACTGTGTATTTTCATTAGTTATATCTTTACAATTTACTATTTTAAAAAAGTGATTGTGAGCATCAAACTCTTAATATCGTGCATGTCTCCATAAAATACTATTTATTTTTCAGATTGCCATTAAGAGTTACTTATAACATATCTTGCCATATGTATGTATCTTGAACTATTCACAGGAGTATTTAACAACCTCAGCTCAAACTCATTTAAACATGCCTAATGCTCATTCTTTTCTAATTTGAAGAGTTCACACTTAGCTGATAATCGACTATAAAGCTTATGTTGCTGTCACTGGAGAGAGCCCTGAGCTCAAACTCCCCTCTCGCCCAGCAAAAGAGAGGATCTAATGAGCTTAGAACTCTCTCCCGGGTCAACATGCCAAACAAGCTTTAGGTAGGTCTCGAGAGTTCCTCCTTATTTAGGGCTAATAACAAATGAGAAATTACTGTATAGGGATAGTTATCTGCTGGTTAAAATCTTGACTATAGTGCCAATTTGTATTGATCAATTCGCATATGACGCATGTCTTTGGACTATGGGAGGAACCTGTAGAAATTGGGGCAAACCCAAGTGAGCACAGAAAGAACATGTAAAGTCCACAAATCCTTGCTTTCACTTTTAATTGCCAGCTGATGAGAGGCAACTCCCACAAAGTCAGAGGAACCACCAAATATCCCGGCTATTTGGGGTGCTATCTAGTCCTCTAAGACTCTTATCAGTGTCGTCTGATGCTAAGCTGACAGTCCTCTTTTTTTCCTGATTTCCTGCTTAACAGTCTCTCTTCGGAGTTCAGTTTAAATCCCTCTACTGTCAGTTAACGCTATAGGCATTTAAAAAAATGCCAACTCACTCTGAACTGACTAATAACTGACACCGGAAACTTATCTGATAAAAACACACAGCAAACTCAACACACACACAAAACAAACTCAAAGTAATCAGCACTGTGTTATTCACACGCAATCTACATTACAGTGTCGTGTTTTTACTCTCCATGTATGTTTCTCAATCATTACAGCCGCACAGCGCGTCTCTCTTTCAGTTTCTAAAACTGCCGGTTGTCAATCATTTTTTCCGTCTCTCTTACAAACAACCAATCACATTTCACACTCCATACCGGAGGGTGGGACTAAACACATATAAACCAATCATGAAGGAACACCTAATAAACTTTTTAACCCCTTGTATTTCAGTAAAGGTTGATCAAACTTGCTATCTGATCATGTTCTCAAAGACAGACACACATATTACTACACATCAACATGAGGATGTATATATATATATATATATATATATATATATATATATATATAAGTTCTCTGTGTGGCAGTGATATCTTTCTGTCTGAAACCTTTTTCCAAAGTCATCTGGTGAGATACTCTGTTAAATACGGTACTAGGATGGTATTCTGTGTTAGCTGTGGCTAAATGTTTACTTACTGCTGAATGATCTAAGGGAAAGCCCCTTGTCATAGCGAGAGTCATCCATGAGAACCCTCATTTCCCATGGGGGGGATTGCTCCCTAGAACGTTATCAGGGGTTTGTCGAAGTCCGTTGTCGTGCAGAGCTCTGGAGACTCCGGCGTGTTGTTTCGTGGTCGAGAGGGTGCGGATATGGACCGACCCACCACCCAGGAGGAAATGGAGCACCATGCCGCCATGGTGAGGCTGGTTGCAGAGTATCCAGCGAATCTCGGAGTTATGGGACGCATGGACGGCCACCCCAACATGCCCGATGGCGGTCCCACTCCAGGAGACAGACATCCGGCTCCCCCACCACACGGCGGCAGCAAACCACCTCCACCTAGGGGATGGCCCGAGGCCTGGACCTGGTGGTGGGCCCGGGCGCAGCAGCAACCGCGGGTCCAGACCGGGGGTCGTGTCCGAGCGCATCATCCGACTATTACCGCGGATATGATCCGGTACTAGAAAGCTACGATATGTACCGACAGTCTGTTAAAGAGATATTAGGCAACAACCGCCATCGTTAGCTGTCTCAGTACCACTAAGCCATCAGCCGGCACCCGCTGCAGTCCCCCACACCTCTGCCTCGGCACAGCCTGAGCCGATGGAGGTCGAGCCCAGAGTAGACCCCCCGCCGCCAGACGCGGACCCCAGAGAAGGGTATTTGCAGCATAGGGACTATCTGGCCCATCTGTCTGCAGCCTCGACAACAGTCACAGGCCCTCCTCGGCAGCTTGACAGTGGCTACCCTGGTCATCATTACCAACTTGACCCGTATACACATGCGTTCTTCCCGGCCCAACACAAACGCATGTCTATGACCTAGGAGGGTGCAGTGTCACGCGAAAGAGGCAACTGCAGGAGGCAGAGGCTTGGGACACCAGATTAGATGGAAGCCATACTCCAGACGATAGCCTGCTCCTGGTGGAAGGGTCTGGTCCACCTGACCCCAAATAACTCGCACTGTCTGACCCAGATACCCAGCACACCACTCGCCAAACCACTCATGCTCAGCAGAGCCATACTGCTCTGGGCTCTCCGGGGACCCATCTGGCTTGTGATTTCACACCGGTTAATTAATTTGGGGCCCGGGGGTCTTCCGCAGGCTCCAGTACTTGCTGCCCCACCGCCAGGACTTGCACTTCAATATTCGGGGCAATTTCAATATAAATTGGCAGATATTGACCTAAAGTTGAAGTATCGTTCTACTTTTTCGGCATTCCCTGTGTTTTCTTTTCTCCTGCCAAACGGCCTCGGCTGGAGGAAAACAACTTCTCCCGGATAGCAAGATAAGGAGACCCTCTGAAATTCCTGCTCCCCGTCAAGGACACCTGTTGGACTCTACAGGCTTACACACACACACACACACATACATACACAGCACATGACTCTCTACCCATAACCAACGCCTTCGTGTGCTTTCACCCACTGGAGGGGGTAGGCGGGTCTGTGACCAGCGCCTCCATGGCTGCAGGACCAGATGGCTGCCCGCCCTTACCGGACTATATCCACACCCCCTGTTTCCATCCCCTGTGGCAATGTTATGTCTTGTCGGTGTGTTTTTTTGTGCTAGATTGCTGGGGCTTTTTCTTTCTCCCTGATCTCACATTGCTCTAACTCAAGAGCAAGGTGAGAGGGAGTTTTTTTTGCCTCTCTCTCCTGAAATGTATCTTATTTCCTGTTCCACCTCCTGTCACCTGTCTTCCCCTGGAATTGTTATGTTTGTGTACGGTCGGGGGGGTTCAATTTACTTGCATTTCATTGCCTTGTACTTGTACATGTGTGATGACAATACAGTTGAATCTAATCTAAATCTAATCTAATATTGTCCAAACATGGTAGATTTTGTAAATAGTCATGTTAATAAACTGTCAATAAACTCATTATACAAAACTTGCCTTGAAGCACTGCATCTTGATTTACTCAAGAAATCTAGAGTTAAAGTAAAATGCCTACAATATTTAGTTCTGTGATTAGTAGTGTGTCTAGATCATGGAGAAATTGAAGCACTGATAAATGCTTTCATTATGTTAGATTTGTAGCTTGTTGCATCAGTGTTGTGATTTTATAATGCTGGGTCAAAGGAAAGCAAGATTTGACAATGCAACTTAAGCCTGGTTCACACTACAGGATTTTAAGCCTGATTTGAGCCCGATTTGGAAGTTAACGAGCTCGCCGACTGATCGGGCTGTGATCGGGAGGAAATCTGCGGGTGCTCAGCGCTCGCCAGTCTTTATGTGTGAACTACTGAACAACGCATCAAAAAGGCTTGCTAAAGCGTCGCTGACACCTCGCAGACGGAGATCCAATATCTAGCATGCTTAATATTCCAGAGCAGTCGGCCGACTCGATCCCACGTGGGGTCAGATGTAGAGATGAGCTGCGAGATGAGAGAGCATTGAGCTGAATGCCTGTGTGCTCAGGAGCCCAACAGAAACCTCTGTGATTGGCCAGAATGAGCATCGATGCACTTGCTTCATTCTGTGTTAACACGGACACGAGAGTAGGCTACATTAACAGGAGAACTAGAATTCTGTAACTATTAGAATTACTATACTGGTCATTCTGACCGTTGTCATATAAAACGTCATATGGTCACATCATATTTACATTCAAAGCTTCTATTGAGATAATACAGCCTATAAATATGGAGTTAAGATACTAGAACACACAAAGGTCTGGGGCTCGCTTTAATCTCAAGTAAATTTATGTATTTGCTATCAGAGAGTTATGTTTATGTTAGCAGGACGTTGCTAGGCAAAAAACGCGTGCATATTTAAAGTCACAATGAAAAGTAGCAGACATGCACGCAGTCATTTTGACCAATATGGTAATTAAAGGTAGAAATGCTCAGTTCTTTACTGTTTTGTAATTTTAAAAATAACAATGTTAGAAAGAAATACACAGATATTCAGGAAACGTCAGGGTGTTATAGATATGCTAATTTTATTTCAAAGAGTTATTAAATTACAAAAATTAAAAACTCTCTGTGTATCAATCCACTCGAGCCTTGCAGATGAGTGATTGATCCGCTGATGCATCAGCTGACTGATGATGTTTTTAAATGCTTTCTTGAAAGCTTGAAACGCTGTCAGTGATGTAATCAGCACACAAGCAGCCAATAGTGTTCAGCTCTTTCTGACGGCTCCTCCCTCAACATTTCATTGGCTGTGGTTTGGTTTCTGGACTGAACTGTTGGGGAACTAGTTGTTATCAGATCTTGAAGTGTGTCACCCCCCTCTTGTGGATCATTTGCGTAGTGTCGCGTAGTGTGAACACCACAGCGATTAAAAGACACGAAATTAACTCATGTAGTGTGAACAGCACAGCGATCTGCCGATTTTTAAAATCCTGTAGTGTGATCTAGTCTTTAAGGGATTTTTACAGATTGAGGGATGTAGATGCTATCCACTGTGTGGCGATGTGAGGTTTAACAACCATAGACGGACTACCCGCCTTCTGAGTCCATATATGGAAATTCCTGCCGATTTTTAAAATCCTGTAGTGTGAACTAGACTTTAAGGGATTTTTACAGATTGAGGGATGTAGATGCTCCACTGTGTGGCGATGTGAGGTTTAACAACCATAGATGGACTGCCCGCCTTCTGAGTCCATATATGGAAATTCCTCAATTATGGAATATATAAAAATGGATCAATAGAGGGACCCGGAGGAGAAGTGAGGAGGTGTTCTGTGGTGGGTTGGAGGAAGAAGATGGTCTGAGCGGAAGTGAAGGTGGAGCAAGTGTTCCAGAGACGCCACTTGCTAGACTAGCAGAGTATTCTGATAAAGAAAGGTGATCGATGTTTTTTAAGCGCAACTGTACTAATCTGCACTGTATGCTATCTTGCTGGATCGTTTACAGAGGGGTTCCGACTCGTATCTCCAAATGCCAACCAGCGTAACTTGTTGATCACAAAAGTTGTTGATCACAAAATCTTGGGTTACCTGGATGTTTTCTCCGTGAGTAAGAGTCTTTGGAATCTGCTACGTTCAAGTCTAAAATCTTCACCTCAAAACATCGTATCCTCCGAGGGATAAGTCATCTGTGGTGAGAGCTGAAATCCTTGTACTCCCAAAAACTAGTTCCCACGGACTCCAGACACTCGCACAACACACTCAATTCCCCTTGTGTGAGTATAGGTTTTGAACTCCCCTGTTTGTTTGTTTTTTTTTTTATTTCAAGTAATTAAATTGGGGTAATTTTTTTTTTTTTTTGTTGACGCTCATTTATTTTTGTTTGTTTTTTGCTTTTGATCAGGACTGTTGCTAAATCAAGAAACTGCCTTTTCATGAAAGTGGTTGCTACAGTTTATTTTGGTTGTGTTTTTCCCCTTTTTGTAAGTAAAATGAAATAATACTGGGCTTTAAGTCTTTGCTGTTGTAAGATGCTGATTGAATATTTCTTGTGTTTTGGTTTTTGTCATTTATTTTGTGTGTAACGGATGGTTGTTGTCTTCTGCTACTAACAATATCTGGGGTAATTGTGCATAATGTAACAGAGTTATTTTGGTTATATGATTTTCACTAAAAATCCTTTTTTCTATTGAGTATAACTGTAATTTACTTCATTTGATATTGTTATATATATTATTTTATCGTTTTGAGTTCATACATGTAAATGACTTTCAACATCTGTTTAGGTGTACTGTCACTTTAAGAGTGTATACTCGGTCGTGCGCGCGCATCGCTCTCTCAGTTCACTTCCTTCTGAGCTGAGAGAAGGTTGTCTCGTGGTTAATGAAGACATTAAACGGTAATATTATTGATGTTTGATGGTATATTTCGAATTTAATATGTTTGTTGCTTTGCTAAACATACTCTGTGATGGGGAATTATGAAACTGGTTCTCAATGATTGTGATTGAGATTGTTTGTATTTGTGAGTGAGATCAGCACATATTAGCATGCGGTAATTGCTCCTCGTTTGCCAACAGGTTGTTTAATGAAGATAAAACAATCACAGAATGCATGTTTTCAACATACTTTACATTTATGCAGGTATGTTTTTGTATTGTGTGTAATCTTTGTGATTTTTCATGTCATTAATATTCATTTTGTCTCATGTTAAGCAGATTAGTTTAATGTATGTTCTTTTAAGAAATCACTCGCTCACGCAGTTTACTTCGTTCTGAGCTGAGAGAAGGTTGTCTCGTGGTTAATGGAGATATTAAACGGTTGTTTAATGAAGATAAAACAATCACAGAATGCATGTTTTTAACATATTATCCATTTATGCAGGTATGTTTTGTATTGTGTGTAATCTTTGTGATTTTTCATGTCATTAATATTCATTTCTCATGTTAAGCAGATTAGTTTAATGTATGTTCTTTTAAGAAATCACTCGCTCACGCAGTTTACTTCGTTCTGAGCTGAGAGAAGGTTGTCTCGTGGTTAATGGAGATATTAAACGGTTGTTTAATGAAGATAAAACAATCACAGAATGCATGTTTTCAACATATTATCCATTTATGCAGAAAATAAAGACGGTGCCAAGCGGTAAGAGGTTTGGAGTTCTTTATTGAGACACAACAACACAACGCAGAGCGGATTCCACTCGTGGGACCCGTTACAATAATCTAATATATATTTTTGACAGGTTTCAATCCTGTCTGGCACCCGTTCTTTACAACAGTTCTTTACTTTAATCTTTAGTGTAAATTAATTTGTTTAGTGCAGTCATTAATACTATACATTAATACATTAATACTAGTAATGACTTACTATTTATACTTTTTCCCCGAGGTACAATGGTGTATATCAACACTCCTGTGGGAAAGAAGTTTTTAGGAGTGTCACGTGGCCGAGTGGTTATGTCGCCGACCTCCAACACCAAGAGACCTGAGTTCAGATCCTGTCTCGGCAAGGATTTTTTTTCTTCATTGTTTACACAAATTAATGACTTGTATTGAATTGTACATTGCCACCATTACAACTGGGTCCCACATGGATCAGACTCCCGACTCTTCACATCACATGCTCAACTTCCCATCTAAGGGGACCAACAATCTAAGAGCTAGAGATGGCAGGTGCTACAGGGTTTTCCTGTTTCCAAGGTAATAGGCTTGGGACAAAGCATCTGGCTTGACTTTTTGGTGCCGGGTCTGCAAGTTAGAATAACCTAAAACCTCTTAAATATAGAGAACATCAAGTCTGCTGACAATTAATTTGCTTTGACTGTTGTAATTATTCCAGATTCTTGTGGTTCGTAAGAACATGGAAAGGATATTAAGCCCCCTCAAATATTACTGCAAACAATTCCTTACTCATCTGTAACAGAATGGCTTTCACACATCCCATCAGAGGCATCCACCTCTCTGGATCTGGAATTGAGAGAAAAGGGGCAGAAGTAAAGTGGTCCTTATAATCCTTGCTGCTTCCAAACCCCAGTGATCCTCCACTCCACCTCCCTTTGTCAGGCTTTAAAAGAGATGGCAAATGGAGAACGTCACATCAGCAAAGGGTTGAGAATGTTTAGCTATTAACTCCTTTTGACAGTTCAGCACAGCTTGGAATGAGGCTCGACAATCACTTAGCAAAAACAGTCAGCTTAAAGTCTTATGTTCCTCTGTCGAGTTTCATCGCGGGTGTTTTTTTTTTTCTTCTTTTTTGAATGCTACAAGTAGCTAAAGCTCACTCTTTCACAGGTGGGAACCAGTGAACGTGAAACAACTTTAATCATAAGGTAAGTCATAAGGTAAGCACAAAACAAAAGTTTCACTCTGGAGCTCCTTCATAAGACTCGACACTTGTAAACACTCACTCCATCAGGGTCGCGGCTCTCAGAACCACCCACACTCATCACCGTTACCAAGCCGACCAATCACAGAGCTTGAGCTATACATCGTTGCGACATGTAGTTACTTTTGTTGAAAGGTGCACGTCAGCAAGGGCTGTGGGGCCGTGCTTGATGCAGAATTTCAGTCACGATCTGGTCATCTGAGACAAATTCGTCAAATCCCGAAAGATTCCTAAAATCCTAGGCAGAAATCTGATCTTTGATTGTTGGGTTGATGTGTTCATAGACAGCCATTTAATAGCTGTTGGAATCAGATTTTTCTGGCAGATTCACAAGGTTTCAGACATTTTCTGTAGTGTGATTTCAGCTGCAACAAGTGTCAAACCAAGAACCAATAAGAGCACTGAATCTGATGACGCAATTGCCACAACTTCAAACTATCGCAGGGAAATGTCAAAACTGATTTTTTCTTTCTGCTTTTATTATTGAGGCACACTGTGCAAAATTGCAGGGACAGATTGCTTATGTTTGTTGTGAGGAATCATTTCAGAACACGGCATGGTCAAAGTGTCAGTCACACTCGAGGTTTTCTTTTATGTACTTCATTGTTGTTCAGTCTTACATATTTACAGCTGAGATCTTCAGGGGGGCATGGGAGCTATGTCTGTGCAGTCTGACGTGCAACAATTGTTAGTTATTCAAATTTGCACAATGTGAGCCAGGCTTTAGCTTCTTCTCAGATTGAGGTATACAAAGGTTAACCAAACAGTAAAATACATATAAAAGAAAAACTCCATGATAATGTGGAGAAGTGAGACTTCTCCCCTGTCTCTGACGGCTGCACTGACACACACACACACACACACACACACACACACACACACACAACTTGCCTTCATTCCTTCCTCCTCCGTCAGCGGTTATATTGATGAGTGCAGGCATCATATCACTGGCATACAATCACACCTCCACACTTCATCTCTCCCCTTCAGTCTCACACGAAGCATATACTTGATCGCACACACACATTGTTTTCGTGTTTTTGTTTGTTTGTCTAGAGGAATTTGGACTTCAGCGCGAGGCCGGCCAAGCCGAGCAAAGGGAAGGCACACACTTATTACATGTCGCGCCTTGGGAGTTCGCACGCTGAGTCCGACCGTACCATTTGTGTTTATGTGGGTACAACCAGTGTTGTTGATTGTCCTGTTTTACAGGAAAGATGTTAAAGGTTGTGGGTGTTTAATGTTATATGTTTTTATGTGTCCTGTTAAAGCAGACGGGACCATTTAATGTTTAAAGAGATGCCATTTAAGGCGAGTTTGAAAGTGTATTTTTTTTCAATATATACTTATTAGAGAATGGCTTGCGCCAATCAATGGGCAGAGTCTGGCGTATAAAGAGGGACGCCAGACTCCAGCTCGGGGTCAGTTTACCTGGCTAGCGAGCATACTGTGGCAGAGCCATGAGCAATTTTCTGAGTGAGTGGGTACTGGTATACAGTGGTTACGTTTGGTTGTTTTTTTTTTCTTATTTGGTTTTTTTTTGTGTTTTATATATATATATCCGTCTTTATATTTAATTTGTTGATTTGATACTTAGTATTTTTTTGTATATATATTTTTGGACTTTTTATGGACACTGTATATATTTTGCACTGGTCATATCCTCCACATCGTTGTAAATAAATACCACCTTTTTTTTACACTTTTGGGTCAGGCCATTGTGTTTGGATTTTTGCCATTGGGTTTTTTTTTTGTTGGGGGGGGGGGGGGGGGGGGTATTGTGGTATTAAGGCCTCCCACGCCTCCTAGTGGGCCCACTCTGGGTTCACAACATCACAGATGGGCGTAGGGATAACCGAAGTGAAACTGACATTTCAACACAGTGTCGAGATCCCAAAGTGCAAGTGTTTCGAAAATGCAAATGGCCCGAGTATAAATCCCGACTTGTAGAAATACTTTAGATTTGATGTATTTTAATAATGTTACTTTTTATTAAATCAAGACATATTCATTCAGAAAGTGTTCATTCAGATATCAGACCACTGTTAAAACAAAGCATGATACAAGAACAGAGCATTTAAAAACTAACATCTATAGCTGCATCTCCCTGGATTTGAACTTATTCTCTCTGCGTGCTAGTCAGGAACTCTCACTGCGTCAACATTACAACGTGGGGTATAATTTGTCAATTTTCTAAACTGTTTCTTTGGTGAAGCTGTTCCAGAGCAATACATACAAAATGACCACTAGGAGTCGCTGTAGAGATGGGTTTCGAAACGTTTCGAAGCTTCAACTGTTTCAGGTTTTCATAAAGCTTGCTTTTCCCAACACTCGATGGGAGACAACAAACAACAAGGCAGTACACAACAGGGAAAACAAATGTCTTACCATGCACAGTTCAGGTGGTCAAGAAAAAGCAGGCAGGCTCCCTGAGTTCAGACTCAAAAGCCAGGTGAGGAACTGAGAAAAACACACAAGTTAAATAGTTGGGCAGAAACAACATCCAGATGAGCTAAATGAGACTAATGAAGACAAATGAGGAAGACTACAGACAAAGGGGTACACAGTTAGGGACCTCTAAGGCCACAGAGACAAACTACAGAATGTGAAAATATATAGTTTGCTCTAGATCAAGGGTGTCCAAACTTGTTCCTAGAGGGCTGATATCCTGTTGAGTTTAGCTCCAATTTCCATCTACACACCTGCCTGGAAGTTTCTTGTATTCCTAGAAGGAGCTTAATTAGCTCGTTCAGGTGTGTTTAATTTGGCCTGGAACTAAATTATGCAGGACACCGGCCCTCCAGAACCGAGTTTGGGCACCCCTGCTCTGGATAAAGCAGTAAAGCTTGGCAACACAATTTCCTCCACAGCTGTTTCAATGGTAGCCAGAGGATGTGGTTGGAAACACAGAAGGAACAGAGACAAAACCCAGAGCGAAGACCAAAAGACTGAACTGGATGGACATGATATGTGGTGGGATTTGATGTAATTCCACACATAGTTAGTCATTATGGAAAATGTTAATTTGATGATAGCCACCACCAACAAGCTTTCTTCAAAATCTATATATTTTTGTGTGTGCAACAGAAGAAAGACCTTTAGAAAAAATAAAACATCACTATTTTGCCCCTGTCACTTTATTTACTGTTATTTCAGTTGTACTGCAGATTTAACTGCTGGTTACTTTATTGCATTGTGGTTTAACTGTGTTTATATCTCATTATACTGCAATTTTGCAGTTGTATTGAATATCCCACAGTTATCCTTGTATATAGGCTACTGCTGTTGTACTGTCAAGTGCATTGCAGTTATTTTATATTATCCAATTTTGATTTAAATTCTAATTAGGAAATTACTTGAACCAAAAAACATCCCTGAAAAAAGGACAATATATTCTTGGAAGATGTTGAAGATGTTCCCCTTGGAACACAAGTGCAGTACAGTTCTTGCCACATCATTGGCATATTAGACTGCAGCAGCACAAGTGCAGTAAAGACGGAGTTTACTTGTTTTTATTCCAGTTTACAGCAACTTGTACTGCTGTTGAACTTTATTGTACTGCATCTGAACTGTGTTTATACTTCATTGTATTGCAATTTTGCTATTGTACTTAATTTTCCTGCAGTTACACTTCTAAATACTGCTGTTGTACTGTTGTTATTTTTTGTAAGGTGAAGCTCATAACCACATAAAAAATAAACAATTATCAATTTTGGTTGACCCGTGATTTTAATCATTTTATTTTAAGCATTTACACTACCGGTCAAAGGTTTGGGGTCAGCTTTTTTGAAGGTATTTTTTTAATGAAAATTATTCTGTTCATCAAGGCAGCAATTATTAAATGTAAATAATGTATTTGTTATAATTAAAATGTTAAATATTTATAAAAATGTTAAATAACTGCTTTCTTATTGTATGTAGTTTCCAGTGTTGCCAACTTAGTAACTTTGTCTCTATATTTAGCAACTTTTCAGACCCCCTCCCCCCCACCCCACCGTGACAAATTTAAAAAAAAAACGACTAGTGATAAATGACGAATGTAGCGACTATTTTGTGTGTTACTGGACATTTTTATAGACGTAGTCATTTGTCCATACTGTACCGTGCCTACTCTTCTCTACGAGCTGCGGGTGATGCCGTCGGCCCCTCTTCCGCCTCAAAGCACTGACAGGCAGCCCAGTCCTCGTACAGCAGTCTCTCCCACCTGCAGCCTGACAGCAGATCACCCCTCTGCGTACTGACGGCCAATGATTTAGCACCGGCAGTGTGAAGGTATTTCCCTTGTACAGTCAAACCGATTTGCTTCTCCTTTATTTTAACAATTTAATTTGACCATTTATTATTTTCTTGTTCACGGTCACAGATATTTTAGTGGGAGTTTCGGAACTTAATATACTCTATTCAAATAGCAATAAATGTAGTTAAATTGACATGCTAACATAAAGCGTAGTGCAAATAAAAATACCGCTTTATTAACCACAGGCTTTGAAACAAACAGAAACAGTAGAACGTAATGACATCAGTAATATGCAAATTTATGCATATACTATGACATAATATAGAATTTATGCTAGATTATGACCTAACCTAGCAAATTTTGGGGCAGAGTTTAACGCCTTTTCATCAAAAAATAGTTGGCAACTGTGGTAGTTTCAAATGGAATCATTAATCTAGTCATTACAGCTTTTATTACTGTAACAGAGGGCAGCTAGTAAGTGCTGTGCAGTTAAACCTCACTCCTCTGACCTCTAAAAGGCGCTCTAGCGACAGACACTAGAGGCCATTGTTGTGATCAATGGTAAAGCCAGGAACTTGTGGAAATTAATTTCCAATATAAACAAATGCAGCAGAGTTTACACTAAACTAGACAGTGACCATCTGTCTTGTGTTTATCTGAAAGACAAAGGTGTTAAGAGCCCAGAACTTGCAAAACAGCTTCTTGATCCAATCAACATTCGACATCGTCTCAGACACAGAGAGACACATGGATCAGATAACTTAGATTTCACAAGAGACATAAATGGAATATTTCACTTCATATACCTGTAGATTCAAATGATCATGTGTATATTTATTATGTACTGCATGAAATACTCCACTGTATGAAACTTAAGGTTTATATATGTATGTTTGGGTAAAGATCAACATTACATAGTGATGTTTAGACTCTATATATTGTAAATAATGCCATGGGTAAAATATATGTGGTTTGGAAGGTGAATCATGCATAGGAAACTATTTAAGACTTTTAAATATTTAAATAGTTAACCATTGGACTATGACTATGCAAATGCAGGCCACATTATGGATGACACCTCCCAGTGACCAACTCACAGGTGACATCCTTTCAATCCTGCCTCCCAAAGAAAGTATTAAAGACATTTTCTCAAACAAAGAGACTGGAGGTTCAGTTCCGTGCAGAGCAAGAGTGGTGCTAATGCGTGGAAGTAACTCAGAGTGGTATCGAGAGTGGTATCAGAACTTTCGCTGCGTGTTCCAGCAAGGATTTGATAATTGGATTCACAGTGCTTTATCCAAGGCATCTGAAACCATAGCTTCAAGACTACCACCTCCAGAAATCTGCGTGTCCCAGATTTCCAGG
This sequence comes from Danio aesculapii, assembly GCF_903798145.1. Classification (NCBI taxonomy): domain Eukaryota; kingdom Metazoa; phylum Chordata; class Actinopteri; order Cypriniformes; family Danionidae; genus Danio; species Danio aesculapii. The sequence goes on from NC_079441.1 coordinate 3,648,780, forward strand.
AACTCAACCTTCAAGGAAAAGACGTCGGTGTGTCCCGACATCAGAACCACCACCTCCAGAAATTTGTTATGATTGTTCCAGAATCTACAGATTCTACTCTCAAGGATAAAGACGTTGGCGTGTCCCCCACATCAGAACCACCACCTCCAGAAATCTCCAGCCTGCTTGTGCCAGAATCTACAGATTTCTTCTTCTCAAAGCTCAAGACTCCCAAGTCTGCTCGTTTCATACTTTAAGATCTGCAAGAAGATCCAACTTCTTCCAACCACTGCATCAAAGGCAGAAATGTAAATATTCCACTTTCCAATCCTCTAAATTAGACCTATGTTTCAGTATAAAATATTCTAATTAATTAGATGTTTATAACTGACATTCATTAATAACTAAAACTTCCTCAGTTCTGTTATTGTAGAATAAGGTTTACCTTACCTTGACTTAATCACCTTCATAACTTGCCTATGCTCTTCATTTATTGTACATTTAGTAATTGTAGTTACTCTTGATTACTATTTTGTTAATAAATACACTTTTATTTTATTTATTTTATTTTAAATTATTTTGTGCCTTCCTTGTGTTGATAATACAGAAAAAGGCTCTACAAGTGAAACGATCTCATTATCCTTCAGATTTCGCCAGATAATAACCTCCCCATTTGTATATTTTAATTAACCATTATTTTGACAGTGGAAAGTTTGACAGTGCCCCGTTGAAAAGGAGTTCTTTATCTGTTATTTCTACATTATTTGGTCCCCATGTGAGAGGTTAAAATATCAATATTAATATCAATACCATAAATCCAATGTGATAAATCCAATTATCACTACACCATGTTCTTTAGCCTCCTTGTTTGAGCAACCGACTCCCATGCGGAAGGTCGCCAGTCATGCGGATCGCAGCTCGGAGCGGGTTGGGTGGTGTAGGACTGGCGGGGTTACATTACTATTACAATTAATAATAATAATAAACATCAGAGTGATTTCTGAAGGATCATGTGACTCTGAAGACTGGAGTAATCAAGCTGAAAATTAATCATTAAAATCACTGGAATACATTATTGAATTAAATGATAAACTACTTTGTGAACTCTGGTATTTTATATTGCAATAACATTTCACAATTTAAAAATTTGTAATGTATTTTTGATTAAATAAATGCAGACTTGGTGAGCAGGAGAAGCTTATTTTAAAACCTTTAAAAATCCCCAGTAGTGTAACTTGCCATTGAAGTATGTATATTTATTATTTGAATATGGTTAATGTAATATGCAGGGAAGTACAGCAACTAAGACTAACATAGAGACAACTATGAAAATACACATGAATGAGGAAGAAAGGCCTGTTTAGAGGAATGAATAAATAAATGGTATGGTATTGTATAGAATAATCAGTCTGAAGCTGCAGACAGAAACATCAGACTGAGGACAGAAGCACACCACCTCTGAGGTAAGAACTACCCACATCTACTGTCTTTACACACAAATACTCCTCTGTTCATATTCCTATTAATGATTTACTCTACATTAATGCTTCTCTTTTACCAGCTGAAATGTTTTACTCTAAAATAAATCTGATTGTTTATCTATATTTCTCTTCCTCAGAAATGGCTCAGACTCTATATTTCCCTCTTCTCCTCATTGGTGAGTGTGTTTGTAGTTTTATTTATGGTTTATAGTTTCATTAGGTTTGACTCTGTTCTGAAAAGCATTAAAGCAAAGTGTCTCTTTCACAGCTCTCTGCTCCATAAATGAATGTATTCAGCGTCAGTATCACTTTATAAATGAGAAGAAGAACTGGGCTGAAGCTCAGAGATACTGCAGAGAGAATTACATAGATCTGGCCACTGTTGACAACATGAACGACATGATCCAGCTGATGAAGAGTGTGAATGATGAACGGATCTGGATTGGTCTTCAGAAGACGAGTGTTTACAATTGGCATTGGTCTTCAGGTGATCCTGCGCTCTTTCTGAATTGGGCATCTGGACAACCATTAGGCAGTAATAATTGTACTTCTATGATGGGAAATGGACAGTGGTTTGTTGTGCCATGTAGTAACAACAATTCCTTCATCTGCTACAACAGTGAGTATAAACATCTACAGTAACATTCTTAAATAAGCTTCAAATGGAAATTTAAATATGGCAACAGTAAACATTCTACATGTTGCTGTAAAAAGAAAAGTGAAGCAAAAATAAAACCAAATTAGGAGCCTAATGTTATTAGTTTAAAGCAGTGGTTTTCAACCCCAGGGGGCTGTGATGGTATTGCAGAAGGGCTGCCAGCTGTTATTTATAGAAATAAAACAGATTTATTTCTAAATTTATTTTTTAAATGTAATTTATTTTTAGGTTTAACATATGTAAAAAATCTCTAGTCATAATCGAATGTATTATGATGATTATAATGTTTGAGTGAGAAGCAATAAATATGAGATGGCTACTAGAGGCTGCATTAGTACCCTGGACAAGATTTGATGAGTAGGATAATACTTATAATCAGGGCTTGACTTTAATTTTTTACCAGCCACTGTGGTCAGAAATTGTCCAAAGTTTCTAGCCATTCTGCGCTTTTAAATATTCATTTTCTTCTTGCCGAGGCAGAATGAACCGCCAACTTATTCAGCATATGTTTCTTGCAGTGGATGCTTTTCCAGTTGCAACCCATCACTGGGAAACATCTATACACACTCATTCACACACATAGACTGTGGACAATTTAGCTCACCCAATTTACCTATAGCACGTCTTTGGCGGGAAACCAGAGCACCCGGAGGAAACCCACACGAACACGGAGAACATGCAAACTCCAAAAAGAAATGCCAAGGCTCGAACCAGCGACCTTCTTGTTGTAAAGTGATTGTGCTACCCACTGCGCCACTGTGACGCCCATTTTGCATTTTCAATAGCCAAATTTTGTTGAAAATTTTACTTAACCATGCCGAATTACTTAAGTTAAAGTCATTTAACTTGATTTAAGTCATTTAAAACCCCTCTGACTACCCAAATTAGAACAAAGTATAGCAGCTGGTGTACAGTAGAAAACATTTGGAGGGAATCAACCTTGAAACAATATCTGTTCTTGTCTTAGAGATTTTTGATTGATCTACTATATACAGCATATTAATATTGTCTAGGAAAGCATTGTTATGGACAATTTAGCCTATTAACATATGATATATTGACTAATATAAACAGCTCAGGCTCATTCTGATTATGTACCCCTATATACATTTCTGGAGCGCGCCAAATACATGCCAGAAGCTATGTTTTTTGCAGTTTTTGTTTTCATAAATCTACTAGAGGCCGCTTTGTTTGCTTTTTCAGATCTCAAACATCTGTCTTAAGTGCATTCACACCTGCTAAATCCACCAGAGGCAGCTGTTGACTGACTGACTGACCAACCTGATTCCCCCAACCAACTCCTTTGCCTAAACCCAACTGATAATGTTTTAAAAAGCATCGCTTGACCAGCGCCCACTTACTTTCCTAAACCCAACCAGCAGTGTTTTCAAAAGCAATCCAGAAAAAGAAAAGTCTTTGAGGCAGCCTGATTTTTACTACGTTTTCAGATTTTACCACATTCTCACGCTATTATTTACTTGTTTATTATATTTTTGGCTTCCGTTTTTGTCTTACCTGCTTTCTGGAATCGTCCTTCACCAAACTTCAACCTTATTGTCATGATCAGCTCAGCTCTACGTCTCAAATCATCCCTCCCTCTATTGTTGTAACGATCCCCTACCCATTTACTTGGTGGCACAATGGCTCAGTGGTTAGTACTGTGGCCTCACAGCAAGAAGGTTGCTAGTTTGAGTCCCGTCCGTTGGCATTTCCGTGTTGGCGTGGGTTTCCTCTGGGTGTTCCGGTTTCCCCTACAGTCCAAACACATGCGCTATACAGTAGGTGAATTGGATTAACTAAATTGGCTGTATTGTACGAGTGTGTGAATGAGTATGTATGGGTGTTTCCCCAGTACTGGGTTGCGGCTGGAATGCCATCCATTGTGCAAAAACATATGCCGGAACAGTCGGCAGTTCATTCCGTTGTCGCAACCCCTGATAATTATAGGACATTAGGAAAATGAATAAATGAATGAATAATATTTACTTTGGCCAACTTTCTTTTAAGTCAATAACATTATGAAAAGATATTTACATGTGACTTGGTTGGTGGTTAGGTGAGAGGATGCAGTGGAGCAGTAACAGGGTGTCCGCTGGGTTGTAAAAGGTAGTAAATGAAATTAGCCAAAATTAAGGGCATTAAAAAGTATTAAAAGGTAATAAAGTCATCTGACAGGTATTAAATTTTCGAGCCCATTTTTTTACATAAATATTTCATTCAAGAGTTCCCACTTAGATATGCTTAGCGTTTGTAGCAGATTTGGCATGCTTTCCCGGGAAAGAACCCTGAGCTAGGAGATACTTGAGCCCAAGGTTACCGCGCGGTCAATAAGCACATAAGGGGATCCGAGATCAGGTAGGTCTCGAGAGCTCCCCCTCAGAAAAGGGAGGAAAAGGAGGAGATGGGGTGGAAGGGGGGATTCTTCCAAAACTAAGTTAGAGTAGTAGGGAGAAAGCGATCCATTTATAGTAAACTAGGATCACTCTGATTGGATTATTACTGATTACAGATGAGAAGCCAGTCGTGCTCAGTCATATCACGTGCTCTTCTCGGAATTAGTTTGTGAAACTTCACTTAGTGTTATGTGCAGGCCAGATTTATTTATATGTTCAGATTAGGACCTGAGCGATATCATGTGAGGTGGTGTTCGTTCGTGGGCGCGCTTGTTACCAGCCATATAGGCAAGTTCACTTTCGTTCATTAATTAAATAAAAAAAAGTGGGGGAATGCAAGTTTTCAGACTTCTAGCTGGAGGACTCAAGATTTAAAGACTGGCTTAGGCCTGTAGTTGGCAACAGCCATGAGGCTTATTGCCATGTCTGCAAGAACTAAAAATTAATATAACCTGGATGGGGGTAGCCACCAATCTAGAATGCGCGGACGCAGCTTCCCATATTAATGTTTTGTGCTCCGGCTGCATCAACGACCTCAACCTCCACTGCTTTGCCCTCAACATTGACTGCTCTCCAGATGCAAACCACTGCCAGCAGTAGTCCTAGCAGCATCGTCAACAGGTGCATGACAGACGCCAGACAGCAGACCACGCCCCATCATTACCACTACATTGCGAGCTGAGGTGCTGTGGTGTTTAGACCTAAGCCGCTTTTCCAGTATCGTGCTGAACCATTCCATTCCGTGCCAGACAGCATGGATATGGTTTCATTTTCCACTATCGTGCTGCAACAGAGTTCTTTAAAACGTTATACAAAACTCATCAGTAGTTGCCTTAATATTGCAATGTAAACAGATATTTAATTTATGTCACTTTAGTCGCAGCTCTAAGTCGCACTGGTATTAATTTTTTAAGGTATTAAAAAAGGTAGTAAAAGGTATTAAATTCAACTTAAGAAGCTATGTTTATACCCTGAGTAAACCCCATAGAAAATGCATCACCATTCAGCGGAAGTACCTGAGTGGTTTTACACACTAAAAGTCCTAGTGCATGAAGTTCATAGTGCAGAATGGCTGACAACCTCCAAGCAACCCCAAAATTGCCAAAAACAAAATCACTATTTAAATAAATAAATAAAATGTAAAGCGGGATCAGGGAAGCATGTGTCTTTGGTTTAGGGAGCCACAAGTTAAAAAAAGGTTGGGAACTGCTAGTGTAAAGACTGAAAATGTTGAATATAAAATTATAAAATATAAAAAGAGGAATAAAGAATAAGTAGATAAAATAATGTTTTCCATTGGATTTTTAAAAGTGAGCAGAGGATTCGTGTTTTCCAATCAGAAGATGAACTGGAGACCCGCTCAGAGTTACTGCAGACAGAATTACATGGATCTGGTCAGTGTGAGGAACCAGAATGAGAATCAACAACTGGAGAAGTTCATTAAAGACAGAAACTCATCTGGAACTGGAATCTGGATTGGTCTGTTCAGAGACACATGGCAGTGGTCAGATCAGAGCAACTCCTCATTCAGATACTGGGATACCAATCAACCTGATAATTATGGAGGAATTGAAAACTGTACAGTGATCACTCAGAATGTTCAGAGACGATGGCATGACATCTCTTGTGATAACCAGTTTTCATTTATATGTCATGAAGGTGAGCAGATCCTCCAAACACACTCAATCCATCATCAGCTCCAAATTCCTCCACAGTGTTTGTTCTGCATGTTGTTTTTGATCAGTCTCTCTCTAGTTTCTGCTTTGTTTTGTGTCCAGATAAACTGATTGTGATCCAGCAGAATCTGTCGTGGTCTGAAGCTCTGAGATACTGCAGACAGAATCATGTGGATCTGGTCTCGGTTCAGTCAGTGGAGATGCAGCGTCGTGTGATGAACGTGGTTAAACTGGCGTCTACTGAGGCAGTGTGGTTGGGTTTGCGTTTCTCCCACATTTTGGGCATCTGGTTCTGGGTGAGTGGAGAGACCGTGTGCTATAACAACTGGGCTCCAGGGAAGAGCACCTCAGAGGAAGACTGTAAAGCCACAGTGAGATCTGGAGCAGTTCAGTCTGGAGGAAATCAGACCTGGATCAGCCGTCCTGAAACAGACCGACTCAACTTCATCTGCAGCAGATATGAATGATTGAATACACATAGCATAGCTGTCATATATAAACAAATGTGAAATGATTTTTCCTTATATCTTCAGTCTTCAGTTTGCTTAAAAACATAAATTCATTTGCTTATAATAATATATATTAATTAAACTTTGAAGAGATAACTTCATGTTCATGTTTTGTTCAAACATAATCCTCAGTAAATGTATAGTTAAAAATATTGTCACGGTGGCACAGTGGGTAGCACTCCCGCCTCACTGCAAGGTCAGCCCTTTTTTTCCATAGCCATTTTGTGGCTTTCTCTGCAGCTTCACAAATGGACTTAATGGCCCTCTTTGTAGCTGTTACTGCTAGGCCTAGTTGGTTGAAGACTTTACAGAGTAAACGCTCTGCAAACCCTCTACAGCCCACCTCTATTGGTTTACTATTCCAGCCCCCTTTTCGGCACTTTTCCACTAGCTCTTGGTACTTTGAGCTTTTTCTTTCCTTTGCCTCCTCCATCCATTCAAGCATAATCAACTTTCCTCTTTCCTCAGAAATGATAATTACGTCTGATCGGAGTGATGTTGTAACTATGTGCAGTGGGAACTTTATATACTTCCCCAGGTTGACTTGCAACTTCTATTCAGGGGCTAAGTAGAGGAGGCCCAACCTTGTCCTTTGCAGTTGGCAGGGTTCCTCCCAAGTTCAAAGTCAATCCTCCTTTATGGGGCAAGATGGTACCTTCCAGAGATGATGGCATTGCATATACTTTCTGCATCCGCCTTCAGTACTCTGTCATGCCGCCAGCAGTAGCACCTTTCTGCCAGGGCTTTTAGACATCTGCTTAACAGGTGTTGTAACAATCCCCTACCAGAGCAAAACTGGCATGCTAGAGTCTCAGTCTTGCCCCTCAAGTGAAGGTTGGCTGGATGAGGAATTGGATGTGCTAGAAGTCTGCGTGCATGATGTTTTTCTAGGTGATCTTACATTGTAGGCTACTCTCCCACTTTGTCAATGCCCTCTGCTGCCTCAGCCCTACTGTCCTGCTCATTTATAACCGTTGGGTAAACACATGCTGAAGAACTAGAAACCCTCAGACACTGAGGAGCAGTGGGTGTTAATTAATGTTGCTGTTGTGAGTGTCGCCTCTGTCCCATGGCCATCAGGAATTGTAGGTTAATTGTTGTCAGGACAAAAAGGCCAAACAAAGTATATAGGTTAACAGAAAGTGTATTTGGGGTTAAGACTCTAATAAAGAATCTCATTCACTGATCACATTGGGGGCAATGCGAATTGGAAAACAGTGTAGGCATTAAACAAAACTCTGGGGAACTGGTCTGGGGAGTAAGGCCAAAGCAGCAAGCCTAGCCAGAGCGATAACTCTGTGGAAGAAGCAAACCTCAGATAGCTGCCAACTGGGTTAAGCACAGGTAAGACACATGTAATTAAAACGTGAAAGTGACGTTTCGACACCGTGTCGAGATCCTGAAGCACATGTGTTTCAAAACACTGCACTAAAGCATTATCTGAAACACCCAAGTCTAGTGACTAAAGTGTTTAAAAAGACAAGGTCATGTGACTGAAGCGATTCAAAGCATCCATAATTTCAGAAGCATTTAAATGTCATGGGTCAGGTTTGATCTGAGCTCCTCATACTGCCCCTTCAACCCCTCTCCTCACCAAAGGACCCGAGTGAGGAATTTCTGTTGCCTTAATCCAGTCTGCGTTCCCGCAGGTGGTCGGCGAATGGCAGCTGCTTTTGTTCTTTATTAAATAAACTTTCGGTTTGAGCATTATCTGCCTGTGTATTCTGTCCAGCCCTGACATTAAAGACCTGGCGAATCTTTGTTTGACTGACGGGGACAGAAAAAAAACTGTTTTATGACCAAAACAAGACATATTTATTCACAAAATTTTCATTCGGATGTCAGACCAATGGTTCAAGATACGTTACAAGAACAAAGCATTTAACAACTAATATCTATAGCTGCATGACCCTGGATTCAAACCCATTCTCTCTACATGCTAGTTAGAAACTCTGACCACTTCACTAAATCACTTAAAACCTCAACTCTACAACATGGGGTGTAATTCCTCAATTTGCCAAACTAATTCTTTGCTGAAGCTGTTACAGAGCAATATATAAAAAAAAAAAAACACTAGGTGTCGCTGAAAAGACGAGTTTCAGAATGTTTTGAAGTTCCACACATTTTCTTCGACTGTTTCAGTGTTTCATGAAGCCTCGCTTTGCCCACCACTAATTAACAGAGTAGCACATCTTGACCGTAGACCAACAATTAGAGAAACAAGAGTCTACAATGAAACAAACAAACGCAAAGGGACCTTAGAAAAAATAAAACAGAAAACATTATCATGGAGTCCAATAAAATCAATGATCGACAAACAATGACTAAAACATAGGGACTTATATTCAGGGAGAACAATGAGCTAAAAAGATAACAAGGGGTGGAGACAATCAAAATCTATGGTTACAAACAAGGGTGTGGCACAGGTAATACACCACAGGACAGTAACAAAAGCAGTGTTGACTACAGTCACTAGCCGCGTTTCCACTATCGCGCCTAAAGCGAGCGAGCCAAGGCCAGTCGCGTTTCCACTATCACTTCCGGGGCGTAATCGGGCCAAAGCGGGGCTTCCTTGGGGCCAGCGTTCGGCCTTTTTCGGCCTGCCGAATACCTTGGGCCAAGGAGGGCCAACTGGGGCTTCGGGGCGAGGTTACGTACAAAGGCGGAGTTTTCCTGTCAGGTAAAGAGGAGACAAGATGCTTTCTTCCCTTACATTTGTTTTGCTATCGCGCTTGATCAACTCACTAAGAAGAAGAAAAAAATCTGTGTTCGAAGTAAATGCCGCCGAACTCGAATGTCCTTATCCAGGGATCGCTGTCTGGCCTTACACCAACAGACCAAAAACAGTAAAAAAGCAATCGCTTCGGTGTTCTCCATCTTCCAGCTCTCGTAGTGATGCCAGGTTGTGTTTGTGGTTATAATTAGAGTTTTTTGTTCCTGCTGAATCGGGCGGGTTGTGTGACGGGTTGTGTGACGTTTGATTTGGGGGACGTTCTGGGGGCGGTGTTTGCGTGACGCGCTGCGAGCAACTAGCCCGACAGTGGAAACGCGACATGATTTCGGCCTCATTTTTCAACCTCCCGGGCTATTGGCCCGGCCTGGCCCGATTAAAGCCCTGGCTCGCACTGGCCCGATAGTGCAAATGCGGCTACTTAGGTCTAAAACTGTTTTACTGTCCCTCATGACCGGACATGTTTAAATGGGAATAAGAAAATGAAACACACATGGGATCCTATTTAGTTTGAACCACATTTGTAAATCATAACCTAAATACAAACTAATTAATATATCATGGTCAAATATCTGTTGTAGGGTTTGACACAGAAGCAGTTGCTGTTGTTCAATGGTGTCATGAGAAGACAGCAACAGGAAAAACAAATAAGGAAAGGTAAAACCAAATTAGCATTAAACCACAGACCAGGATAAGACTTTCGGGTCTTTCACATGAATATTTTAATCTTATATTATTTTGTATGAGCTGTGCATGTTAAGGTTAAGTTGACAAAACCAAAACAGTCTGATCAGGGATCAACACAATGAAGCTAGTGTAGCTGGGTATGAGTTTCATATTCATCAGCTCAGGCCTCTGGCTTTAGACAGCAGTGTTCAGCAATAGTGATTCAAGGCTGACATTTAGCCCATGACATGATGAAAACAACCATAAAAAACTGCCATGATATAAAATCCAGATAAAACGTAGCTTATAATGTCCATCAATTAATGTTTTTTAGGTATTCATACTGACTGACACAAATGTCATGATGCAAATATGGGAAAATAACGGAGTAATAGAACATATAGTGGAAGTAAAATGTGAAACAGGGTTTTAACAAAGTAAACAAATTTGATTTGAATGACGGATGAGAGCAGATATAGAGTAATCACAGTCTGAAGCTGCAGATAGAAACATCAGACTGAGGACAGAAACACACACCAGAACTACACACATCTGTCTTTAATCAGTGTTGTCTTGATGACAGTAAATCATGTTATGATCCTGTTTATTTAAAGATTATTATGAAAGCAGTTGAGTTTTTCAATGTTTCTTCCTCAGATATGGCTCAAACTCTATATTTCCCTCTTCTCCTCATTAGTGAGTGTGTTTGTAGTTTTATTCATGGTTTATAGTTTCATTAGGCTTGAGTCTGTTCTGAAAAGCATTAAAGCAAAGTGTCTCTTTCACAGCTCTCTGCTCCATATCTGAATGTTTTCAGCGTCAGTATCACTTTATAAATGAGAAGAAGAACTGGACTGAAGCTCAGAGATACTGCAGAGAGATCTGGCCACTGTTCACAACATGAACGACATGATCCAGCTGATGAAGATTGTAAATAATGTACGTGTCTGGATTGGTCTTCAGAGGACGAGTGGCATTGGTCTTTAGGTGATCCTGTGCTCTTTCTGAACTGGACATCTGAAGAATCAGCCAGCACTAATGAGTGTACTGCTATGTTTAATGGACAATGGATTAATGAGGCATGTAGTAACACCCATTTCTTCATCTGCTACAACAGTGAGTACACACTTCTACAGCAGGGATCACCAAACTTGTTCCTGGAGGGCCGGTGTCCTCCAGATTTTAGCTCCAACCCTAATCAAACACACCTGAACAAGCCAATCAAGGTCTTACTAGGTATATTTGAAACACCCAGGCAGGTGTGTTGAGGCAAGTTGGAGCTAAACCCTGCAGGGAAACCGGCCCTCCAGGACCGAGATTGGTGACCCCTGCTCTACAGTAACAAACATTCAACCAAAGATTCTTTAAATGGAAAATTACATGTTACAATAGTAACTAGTATAAATGTTATTAAGTCTGATTAATCTAATTCAAACTGATCACCTTATAGGTTGGAATTTGGATATTGATTGATTAACCTATTAAATCCTTATTTTCAGTTAATGGTTCATCATTTACCCGAAGTCGCTTAGAGTCAGTATGCTGGCTAGTTACATCTGCTCATGGACACATCCTCGCCAGTTCTGGTTTTTAGCTAGAGAATATAACTGTAAATTAATTTCCTTTAAGTAATAATAGGCCGCACCATGCTTGCTCATACTTAAAGAAAGTTTGATTTAGCCACTAGATTATATCTTACTAAGTCAGTGATTGTCAGAAATCAACAGGTCTCTATTGCTGTGCCCATGCTCCATCCATTGATCCTGAATGTATGACAAATCCTGGTCGTAGGCTGCGGAAACATCAGCTTAAACAATCTACTAGATTTACATGATTTCAGGAGATATTAGAGTTAAACAAGAATTTAACATTTATTTGCCAGGCAAAGATTTTCCATTCCAATTCACACAATTAAACAAAATAAGCCAATCAAGATTGTACAACATCAATTATTCAAAGATCCATTTATGAGTTAGAGATTAATACCTGACCGTGTAGAAATACATTGCAGCATATGAGTCCTGATGCAGAGCTCAGAGACTTATACACTGTGTGATACACACAAAGTGTATATACAATTGTGTTGTTTCGTTTACATTGGATAGGGTGAATAGTTATAAAATACATTGCTGCAGTATTTGTTTGCAAAGTAGCAGAGATTTGCACTTTCAAGGAGAGGACTTTTATTTTGACACTCGATACGGAGGATCTGCCACAGACGTGACTCAGTGGTTTTCACTTTATTATCCTGTTTTACAGGTAAATATGGACAAACTAAAGATATTATTACAGTGAAAGGATGTTAGTTTGATGCATAGTATATGTACAGGTGTATGAAGTGATTTAAGAGTATGTTTGAGTGCTGATTGTATGTTATGTTTGCACTAATGTCAAAAAAATAAGTGTTAAGTATGCTCCAGTGATCGCAATAGCAGTCTATTTTATTGTATTATTTGTTCTAAGGGAGAAGCCATATGTTTAGACATGTAAAGAGTTAATTTATTATGGTTAAAAGGCTCCGTGAGGCTCACTCAGCACTCGCGTTTGGCGCGCTTAATGGTCACGTGACCACCCACTGAAGAGAAGCACAGAGAGCTGCTGCAGCTAAGGGCTTTCTTTAAAATGCCTCCATATGAGAGAAACAGTGTGGTTTAGTTTACATTGGCTAAGAATAAAAGTATTGCTGAGTTTATACCAATTTTACAGCTATATATGTACATCTATAAATAATATATTTGTAATTAATTATTGTTAATACTGAATAAGATGTTTGAGTATTTTAAGGACAACTAAAAGGGGAACATTGAGAAGATAAGACAGAGTGTGATTGATTGTTGATGTTGTGGACACTAGAGTGATTATATGATTGATTTTATCTGTTCTAAAGGTGTGAGAGACAGACAGTTTATTGTGAACAATTTATAAGCAATTTTATTGTAATTTTCTGATGCTGTACAATAAATGAGCAGATCGCCAGAGGAGCTGCAAAGGAGCAGACGTGACTCTGTGGTTTTCACTTTATTATCCTGTTTTACAGTTTTACAGTAACCTGTCTGCTGGGTCTCCGGAGGCGGGGCCTGCAACAACTGCAATGGGGTATCCTGGCTACAGAATCCCACAGACTCCTCCACCTTTCCCTTAAATACTCAAACTACAACAAACTAAATATATATTTACTATTTTCCCAAGTGTATATAACTACTGTAAGAAAATATCAGCATTTATTACATACTTTCAGTATTGTCTTTGCTTGAACTGACCCAATCTAATCCTGTTTATATGAAATGAGCCTGCTCCCTAGCAGGTTTGAGCTACCAGAACTGTTGCCATGACAACAAGTCTCAGATGATTTTTGAAGAACTAAACGATCCTGGATCATGTCAAATCGTCAATATCCAAATCCAGATAACTGAGTAATCCTCTCGCGAAGAATGGACTCCTGCTCTTTCCTGCCAGCCCAGTTGGTTTGTTTATTTGTCCGCATCGGAGTAGTTATTGTTGTCTTTTAGTTAAATTTTTTAATAAACCCACATGTTAGATCTGCATTTGAGTCCTCGCTCCTTTTCCCCAACCTCAACCTTGACAATTGATGTTGTGTTTTTATTATTTCTAAATTGGCTGTTTTATTGATTATGTAATTGGCTGTATACACTATTAACTGAAAAATAAAATGTACAATTTAGATTATGGATTCTCCAGAAATCATTATATCCAGTAGATTATGTGGTATGCTAACGCTACCACAATTCTGAGTTCACAGTTTACAAACCACAGGCACAAGACCGAATGGAGCACTGGGCGCATCAGCTGGAAGACCGTTTGATTTCAGTTTATTGCTGATTTAGCAAGTTGCATAGAAGTTAAAAAATTTGACTTTTAGCACAAGTTACACATTTACACAGGGTGTCATGGCGGCGCAGGGGGTAGCACGATCGCCTCACAGCAAGAAGGTCGCAGGTTCAAGCCTCGGCTTGGTCAGTTGACATGTGGGTTTCCTCCAGGTGCTCCAGTTTCCCCCACAAGTCCAAACACATGTGCTATAGGTGAATTGGGTAAACTAAATTGGCTGTAGTGTATGAGTGTGTATGGATGTTTCCCAGTGATGGGTTGCAGCTGGAAGGACATCCACTGCATGAAACATATGCTGGATAAGTTGGCGGTTGATTCCGCTGTGGCGACCCCTGATTAATAACGTGACTAAGCCGAAAAGAAAATTGACGAATAAACATCTACATATCCACATGCTTTTTTCTAATTATATTAATTGATGTTAAGTGTTTAGGTCAAATTATTTTTGATTCACTTTGTGAAATACTGAAAATTATTTGCAAATATTGGATTATGAGGAAACTGATTAAAATGAGATGCTCTGGTTAAAAAAAGACTGACATTTTCACAGATAATGCAAATGAAATTAGTTTATGGAGGAGTTTATGGTATTTGCATGTACGTGTGTAACGAATGTTTGTGTGAGGATAGAATAGTGATACCTGATACCTGGAAGATCTCATGATTACTTTATTTTTGACTTTGAAAAATAACTTTGACATTTTAATAATTTTCCATGACAGGTTCAGCACACTACGGAAAGTAAAATTCCTGTCTGACAGGACTGCAGTCTCCTATACTGTTAAAAAATGTTTCAATTTAAATCATTTCAAAAGTTCACATTTAGCTTATGATTAATGATAAAGCTTGTTTGGCATGCTGTCCTGGGAGAGAGCCCTGAGCTTATAATATCCTCGAGCCCTGGGTTCCCTCCTGTTAGCACGGCGAGAGGGGAGTTTGAGCTCAGGTAGATCTCGATTAACTCACCCGATTTATTTCTGGCTAATGACAGATATAGGGATGCTAAGAGCTTGACTATGATGCCAGTTTGATATGTTCAATTTACTTAGATTGCATGTTTTTTTTGGACTGTGGGAGAAAACCAGAGAACCCGTGGAAAACCCATGCGGAGAACAAGCAAACTCTGCACAGAAATGTAAACTAGTTTAGTAATAACCTTCATTAAACCAGGTTAGTCAATTGAGAACCCTTCAGATCTCATTTACAATGTCGATCTGGCCAAGAGGCAATGTCATGGTCACCAGTGATCCAGCCTGTGCAGTTCGCTGGTATACACACACAGGGCCGGAGCAAGCTGACCTGCCGCTCTAGGCAAAGAACGATCACGCCGCCCTCAACCCGAAAGTAACCCGTTAGCATAGTGAGGACGGGGGGAGTCGCGAGTGGTGAGGGAGGTGTCGTGGATGCCGCCCTAGGCGCGGATATAACTGCTAAGGACGCGGGTGGTGAGGGAGGTGTCGCGGATGCTGCCCTCTCTATTCTGTCGCCCTAGGCGCGGATATAACTGCTGAGAACGTGGGTTGTGAGGGAGGTGTCGTGGAAGCCGCCCTCTCTATTCTGCCGCCCTAGGCGACTGCCTAGGTTGCCTATATGGATGCACCAGCCCTGCACACACAGATCGCTAACAGACTACAAGTCCACCATTTCAAGAACTACAAGTTCCAGTCATGCACCCCACACACACCGGTTCCTGATCACGTTTAATTACACTCACACAGTAGGGATGTGCATAACCATGCTCGAGTATCGATATATCGATACTCAGAAGATTTTAATTTGGTATCGATATTTTTTTTAAGTATCGATATTTTAACTATATTTCTGCATTACTAAATGTTTCGGTGCTGTGTACAGAATTGTCAGTGACGCTTTGTATACAAGACTTTACACCAATCAATCGTTGGCAAAACGTGACGTGAGCGATCATGTGCCTTTCAGATAACTTACGCAGTCAACACACGCAAGTTGCACCGTTCTGCTCTTGACGCATGACCTTGCATTTCCGGTCTGACACATTCGCATGCGTATGGAGAGAAGAGTACAGTGTGATCGCCGCTTCATGCTCACACAATCTCTAGTGTGACTGTGGCATTAGGAATCCTCTTATTTGTAAATCAATCACAGGCTAATTCGGGACCAGCCGTGAACAATCATAAGCATGTGATTCTCTCAAAATTAGTTTATAAATGAACTTCACAAGCTTAAAGTAATGCAAAAACACATAAAATTAACAAAGACTGGAGAGAGCAAAAGCTGAATGACGGACATTTTAAGAGATTTAGAAATCCTAGCTGGATGCATTTTTTCAGTCCCAAAAACAGAACATGTCCACAGAAAAAAGGACATGCAGTCACCCTACATTTCACTGCTGGAAAATTCTACCTCCGGCTGTCTAGACACTTTTAGATGGGAATAAGAAGACTCGTTCCTGTTTAAACCCCTAATTGTTCAAATGATCATCTAAATCCAAAGTACATAACATAAAAAAGATTTAATATTCAATGTTAAAGATCTGTTAAGGTTTAACACAGAAGCACATTGTTGTTGTTCCCTGACATCATGGAAGACGGCAACAGGAAAAACAAATGAGGAAAGCTAAAACCAAATTAGCATTAAACCACAGACCAGGATGTTTCCATATTTTCTTGTTGAAGCATTCATGTATAGGAAAATCTGATAAACCTTTTCGGTTTCCTCCGGGTGCTCCGCTTTTCCCGTGAATTGGGAAGGCTAAATTGCCCGTAGTGTATGAGTGTGTGTGGATGTCTCCCAGAGATGGGTTGCAACTGGAAGGGCATCCGCTGCGTAAAAAATATGCTGGATAAGTTGGCGGTTCATTCCGCTGTGGTGACCCCAGATTAATAAAGGGACTAAGCCGAAAAGAAAATGAATGAAGAAAATGACAATATTTTTTGATCTTTCATTCAGCCTGTTGTTGTAGACCCCCAAAACCAAAATATGACCTTTTATAATGCATAATAGGGGCTCTTTAAATGAGCTAACAGTTAGGCTACTAAAGTAATCTGTGATAAAACAAAACGAGAGATTCATTTGTTGTGCTTCACTAATTAACTATAATAACTTTAATCAATTTTAAATACAGTAAATAAAAAGTGAACAAGATTTTATAACTTGATTTAACTTTTGTATAGGCCGTTGATTTTAATAGGCTAAACCTTTTATTTTATTGTCAATATTTTTTAATGTTCACTATGTAGTCTATCCTTTAAAGCTAGTTGTCGTCCTGTATGTTTACATCCCAATGTTGACAGGTATGGACTAGGTATTCAGATTCATTTGCATCAGCTCTGGCCTCTGGGTTTAGACAGCAGTGTTCATCAATGTGACCCTTATGCTTTATGGTTTACCTTCAGCCTATACCATGACAAACATATCATAGCCACTATCTAAAGCAGTGGTTCTCAAACTGGGGGGGGGTCGCAGAATAATTTCAAGGGGTCGCGAGAGTGATTTAAAAATTGTGTAATTTTCAGTGATTATAATAAATATTTTTCAGTATTACAAGTGAAAGCTAATATTTTCAGATTTTTAAAAAAGATATTACTGATTTATAAAGTATTTAGGACACATTTAAGCAGAATGCATCTTTGTACTTGAAACGTAGCCTTTAGGAACAGTTTAAAACTTGTCATGACAACTTGCCGCAGTAAACAAAGCCTTCAACACTTGCCCCGCCTTCGCGCTCTTCTTATTGGCCCACTACTTTAAGAACTGAACACGAATGATTGGTTAAAATCCGCTGTCAATCACTCAGTCAACGCCTCCTGTCTTCAGATGACAGGAGCTACAACCACGAAAATGTAAAGCGCTGCAGATGAGAATGAAAACAACACTGACAGATTTAGTTTTAGAAACCACCTAAAGCTACAAATAATGGCACATCTGATTACTGATCATGTTGTGAATGTTAATCCACCATCTACATTTTTCGTAGAGTGGATAAAAGACTTTCATTGGCTTCAAGTCCGCTATGAAAATAACTAAAGCATTCACAGTAAAGTCTGTGGGATGGAATTTTCAGGTAACTGTTGACCACATCTACACATTTTAAGCTCGAGAGGTTCTGTTTAATCCTTTATTTAATCGCCAGATAATGTTAAAGTTATATGTAAAATTTAACACCACGTTCACCATCGCAAAAGGGCTTGCACTTGACTAAGAATAAACTAATATTGCAGCTTATGAAAAGACCGGTATTGCTATTAAAATGACGTATGCAAATAATAAGGTATATGTCAAAAGCATCTGTGCAATATCAGACACCACTCGTGAGAACACAGCACTGTTATCATTAACAGATTCATTCACGAATTCATGTCAAGCAGTGCTTGCAGGGCCGGTGAGCGATCCGTCCGTGATATCTTTTGGTCACTCAATTGTTATAAAATTTATTTTCTTGTGATAAATGATTTCATTGAGACATATTTTTCTCACGCATGCATATATATAGTTATAGTTTTGATTAGTGTTGATTTCAAATGCAATAAATCTGTTCATAAAACTTGTAGTAACAGTGCGATAATTGATGGGAGCCACTAAATTTTGTCTGGTGCGCCTAAATGTTTAAGGTTAGGAGCACCAGTGCTACCAAGCAAAAACGTTAATTTTGAGCCCTGTAATGTATAGTAAATATAGTTAAAATATTGTGAACAGCTTAAAAAAAGCTATTTTTATTGTTTGTATATGCTTTGGCAGTGGGGGGTCGCGAGTTATTGACGATTTTACATTGGGGGTCGCTGGTTTAAAAGTTTGAAAACCACTGATCTAAAGGACAAGACCGTAATTAAAATGTGGCCAATAATGTTTGTGTGTGTGTTTGTTGTTAACTAATACTGACAAACGTCACAATGCAAATATGGGAAAATGGTAGACTAAAAACACATAGAGAAAGTGAAACGGGGAGTTTTAGAATAATAAACAAATGTGATTTGAATGACGGATCAGTGCATATATAGAATAATCTCAGCCTGAAGCTGCAGACAGAAACATCAGACTGAGGACAGAAACACACCAGCTTTGAGGTAAGAACTACTCAGATCTACAGTCTTTAATCAAAGTTTTCTTAATGAATGTGAATCATGTTATGATCCTGTTCACTGAAAGATTATTTTTAAATGATTTTAAGCTTTTCAATGTGTTTCTTCCTCAGAAATGGCTCAGACTCTATATTTCCCTCTTCTCCTCATTGGTGAGTGTGTTTGTAGTTTTATTTATGGTTTATAGTTTCATTAGGCTTGACTCTGTTCTGAAAAGCATTAAAGCAAAGTGTCTCTTTCACAGCTCTCTGCTCCATATCTGAATGTGTTCAGCGTCAGTATCACTTTATAAAGGAGAATAAGAACTGGACTGAAGCTCAGAGATACTGCAGAGAGAATTACACAGATCTGGCCACCATTGACAACATGAATGACATGATCCAGCTGAACAAGAGTGTGAATGATGAAGGTGTTGACAATATCTGGATTGGTCTTCAGAAGACGAGTGTTTATAAATGGCATTGGTCTTCAGGTGATCCTGTGCTCTTTCTGAACTGGACATCTGGACAACCAAACAGCAGTGATAATTGTGCTTATATGAAAAAAGCAGAGTGGTTTAATGGGACATGTAGCAACACCCATTCCTTTGTCTGTTATAACAGTGAGTACAAACTCTTGCTGTAGCAAACATTTATTTAAATGTACAATAGTAAACATTATAAATATTTTATATATCTTAGTCAGATCTAATTTGTAATGTTGTGGCAGATATGTCTGAACAACCTACTTTTAACTGAAAGGCAAACAACAAAGATGTTCAATTGTAGTAGGCTATTACAAGTCATAGTTTAAAGACCTAAAACAGTATTCATAGTAATATTCATAATCAAAATTAACTCACAGCAGCCCAATTCTTCATAAAAGGCTTTTCTTTCATGCTGCTTCTAAAAATAATGTTGATTTTGTTAAAGCGAGCACTGGACTGGTGTTTGTTGATCAGGAGATGAACTGGAGAGACGCTCAGAGTTACTGCAGACAGAATCACACTGATCTGGTCACTGTGAGGAACCAGAATGAGAATCAACAGCTGGAGAAGTTCATTAATGACAGAAGCTTATCTGAATCTAAGGTCTGGATCGGTCTGTTCAGAGACACATGGCAGTGGTCAGATCAGAGCAACTCCTCATTCAGATACTGGAAACCTGGTAGTCCAAATCTTGCAGACAACGCAGTGATTGAACTGAACACATCGGGACGATGGGGTGACTACTTTAGTGTTTACCACCAGTATCCTTTTGTGTGTCATGAAGGTGAGCAGATCCTCCAAACACACTCAATCCATCATCAGCTCCAGATCTCTTAAAGTTGACTCTACATGTCTGACATGTCAAATTCCTCCACAGTGTTTGTTCTGCATGTTGTTTTTGATCAGTCTCTCTCTAGTTTCTGCTTTGTTTTGTGTCCAGATAAACTGATTGTGATCCAGCAGAATCTGTCGTGGTCTGAAGCTCTGAGATACTGCAGACAGAATCATGTGGATCTGGTCTCGGTTCAGTCAGTAGAGATGCAGCGTCGTGTGATGAACGTGGTTAAACTGGCGTCTTCTGAGGCGGTGTGGTTGGGTTTACGTCACTCCTGCGCTTTGGGCATCTGGTTCTGGGTGAGTGGAGAGACCGTGTGCTATCAGAACTGGACTCCAGGGAACGGCACATCAGAGGAGGACTGTGAGCCCACAGTGAGATCTGGAGCAGTTCAGTCTGGGGGAAATCAGACCTGGATCAGCCGTCCTGAAACTGACAGACTCAACTTCATCTGCAGAAACTACTGAGAGTGAAGAAGTAAGATGAGGAAAGTTCATTTATCATTGAAGTAATATTTAAAACGGAGCTTCATGGGATTTGAAATCTTTCTGAAACTACACTGTAAAAGGTTGTGTTATTTTTAACTCAAATTGAGTAAATTATAAACAAAGCCAAATGTTGGTTCTACAACCCCAAATCAGAAAAGTTGGGACAGTATGGAAAACTCAAATAAAACAAAGAAAGTATTGATTTCCAAATTTTATTAGATTTGTATTTCATTGCAGACAATATGAACACAGAATATTTTATGTTTTGTCTGGTCAACTTAATTTCATTTGTAAATATACATCCTGTCATTCAGACCTGCAACATATTACAAAAAAGTCAGGACAGGAGCAAGTTAGGGCTAGTAAATTGATTAAATCAGGGGTGTCCAAACTCGGTCCTGGAGGGCCGGTGTCCTGCAGATTTTAGCTCCAACTTGCCTCAACACACCTGCACGGATGTTTCTAGAAAGCCTAGTAAGTGCTTGATTAGCTAGCCCAGGTGTGTCTGATTGGGGTTGGAACTAAACTTTGCAGGACACCGGCCCTCCAGGACCGAGCATGGACATGCCTGGATTAAATGGTGTGATTTGAAACAGGTGATGTCAACAGGTGATCGTAATTATAATTTGGTACAAAAGCAGCATTCAAGAAAGATCTCGTTCTTTAGGAGCAAAGATGGGCAGAGGATTGCCGATTTGCTAACACGTATGTCTGAAAATGATTGAAATGTTTAAAAATAATGTTCCTCAAAGAAAGATCTGAAGAAATGTGTATAATACAGCTTCAACAGTGCAGAACATCATTAAGAGGTTCAAGGAATTTGGAGGAATTTCAGTGCGTAAAGGACATGAATGCAAGCCTAAGCTGTACAACCGTGATCTTGATTACTCAGGTGGCACTGCATCAAGAAAATCCTCATTCATCTACAGGCCCGGATTAGCTAATCGGGAGGACCAGGAGAATTCCTAGTGGGCCAATCCATTTTTTTTTGCCCGCGAGGGCCGGTGTCCTTAGTTGCTTGTACTCTCAGCAGTCGCACTTTTTTCATTTATTTATTTGACCATAGCCTCACTCTTTTTATTCATTATTTTGCTGCAGCTGCGCTCTTTTTATTTATTTTCTCGCAGCCCCGTGAGCAAAATGCAGCCTGCAGATTAATAATGACAGCGGCAATACAAGAATTTGAATAATTAATATTAATGAATATTACACCTGCGCATTGAAAATCAGATGATTAGCTACATTAATAAATCTGACATAATTGGATCAGAAATCTAAAAAGGGGAGAAAAAGTTTAAGCCATCAATAGAAAGTAATACTGTGGTTAAAAGAGTCTTGCAGTTCAATACTTGTTTTTATTTCGAACACCTCAATAGCGCCATTGTGGTCCAGTTGTCAGCACGTTGCGTTACGATGCTGCCAACCTGAGTTCAAAGTGTAAATAACCCTCAGTTATTTAAGTTAGCTTTTATTATTAACCGTTTATTCAGACTTTATTTACTTCTCTATTCTCTATTCCAACTATACAAAGATCGTTGTGTTTATGTTGTATTTAGTTGAACTCCACTTTGCACTTTAAGTTATTTAGCCTATAGAGACCCTTATTTTGACGAGCGGCAAGCCGGAAGTGGTCAGGTGCGCGAGGTGGGCTTGTCTAAGGCTTAAAACTCCAGGGCTTAAAAGCAGTCCCACTCTGGCCCTGTTCATCTACAAGCGATATCACCACTTGGTCTCAGGACTACTGCGGCAAACCTTTGTCAAGTACAGCAATACATAGTTACATCCACAAATGCCAGTGAAAACTGTACTGTGCCTAAAGGAAGCCCTATGTTAACAATGTCCAGAAGTGCCGTCAACTTCTCTGGGCTCGGAGGCATCTGGGATGAATCATCATACTGTGGAAACGCATACTGTTTTCAGATGATTCAGTATTTCAGGCATTTTTTGGAGAAATGGACAATGAGTAAAAAAATCCCCCAAACTGTCCAAAAGCCAGAGTCTGTCATGGTATGAGGTTGTGTCAGTGCTAGGGGTGGGCGGTATACCGGTGTCATAGTCATCACCGGTGTGACATTGCGCCACGACATGGATTTTCTAATACCGTCAATACCGGTATAAATCAATTATGCGCCTTGAACGGCTGCATTTACATCAATAATAGCTAATTCTAAATAATAAGGCATTCAATTTTCTTCAAACGTTCAGTTGTGGTCTGAATACATGTCCTTATACTACAGGGCTCGAAATTGCCACCATTTTGGTCGCATGAGCGCCCGAAATTTAATCTATGCGCCCTCATAATATATTTGGGAGCATTTGTGTGTCTGAATTAGGGCTGTGACGGTAATGGAAGAAATCGGTATGTCGGTTAACCGCGCAGATATATAAAAATAAGCATTTTTAACGCACCGCTGTAATTTCTATATATCCCAGTCCCTTTATCAACATTTTTAATACAAGTCATTATTTTAAAGATTATGACTTGAGAATATGATTTTACCTCAGCGCTGTACTTTTCTCCTTCTCCCTCCCACTGAGTTCAGGTGACGGAGTGTTGTGAAGTAGTTAAACTCTCCTCAGTTTAATTTACAGTGTCAAACTGGCACAGGAATATCAGTATATTAATATTGGCTTTGCTAAAAGGCTAGTCAAATGTAGGTATTTTTTTACAGAAGCTATTAACAGACGCGCATGCTGCAACCGGTAATGAGTCAACAATCGCATATATTTTGACTTATTTAAAGTAGGCTATAGGCTATAGCATATAATAATTTTGTGTAAAGACATTTATAAAAAAATGTAGCTAATATATCACAGGGGTTTGTATAGCAATTACAGTGGAGCATTAATTAAATCCTTTTTTTCCCGTGGAGCGAAACAAACACTACACAGTTGTGTAGCGGATGGGGACGCACAAAAATATACAATTCAGATATTTTCGTCGGCAGAAAAATATTCTTTGAACGAATTTAGTTTTGTACAATTTGTATCTTAGTTTTTGTCGGTCAGTTATTTACAAAATAAACAAGAATAACTAATAAACTTTGAGGTGAAGCGATGTGCCTCAGGGTCCGCTATATGCCGCGGCCAAAACACAACTGGTCTGTTAAATACAATCGTAATATAAATAAAATAAAAGTGAAATATTCAGTTTCGAATATTTCGAATAGGCTGCTCTTTTAATTTTGATTATACAGTTAACAAAGATTCCATATTCGAAACTGAATATTTCACTTTTATTTTATTTATATTACGATTGTATTTAACAGACCAGTTGTGTTTTGGCCGCGGCATATAGCGGACCCTGAGGCACATCGCTTCACCTCAAAGTTTATTAGTTATTCTTGTTTATTTTGTAAATAACTGACCGACAAAAACTAAGATACAAATTGTACAAAACTAAATTCGTTCAAAGAATATTTTTCTTCCAACGAAAATATCTGAATTGTATATTTTTTGTGCGTCTCCATCTGCTACACAACTGTGTGTTTGTTTCGCTCCACAGGAAAAAAAGGATTTAATTAATGCTCCACTGTAATTGCTATACAAACCCCTGTGATATATTAGCTACATTTTTTTATAAATGTCTTTACACAAAATTATTATATGCTATAGCCTATAGCCTACTTTAAATAAGTCAAAATATTTGCGATTGTTGACTCATCACCGGTCGCAGCATGCACGTCTGTTAATAGCTTCTGTAAAAAAAGACCCACATTTGATTAGCCTTTTAGCAAAGCCTATATTAATATACTGATATTCCTGTGCCAGTTTGACACTGTAAATTAAACTGAGGAGAGTTTAACTACTTCACAACACTCCGTCACCTGAACTCAGCGCGAGGGCGAAGGAGAAAAGTGCAGCGCTGAGGTAAAATTATATTCTCAAGTCATAATCTTTAAAATAATGACTTGTATTAAAAATGTTGATAAAGGGACTGGGATATAGAAATTACAGCGGTGCGTTAAAAATGCTTATTTTCTGTGGAGCGATTGATTTGAGTAAGTAGGTCTGCTTTATTAAAATAAGCTTAAAATAATAACAGCCTATGCTGGTTATAAAAAGGATTCAGTGTTTTCGTTTTGTAATCTAAATTTGTAATTTAAGTGGAAAATACTCAGGGCAGGCCTTTTATTCCTTTTATTTAGTTTATTCTGTTTTTCTATACAATCCTGTAACCTCACCTAAAGTTATAATAATAATAATAATGGCGCAGATGACAGCGATCATGACATGAGGTAAATGTTGATCCGCCAGCTGAGATCAATCGAGTGTTTTCGGAGAAGGTGCCCGAATCTCGATGCGTTGCATTCACCGCGTGTTCAGCGCAAATGTCCGCTAAATATAAAGTCTAATACTGTAGACATCATCGCCAAAGAAACTCACCTTTACTAAGTTTACACTGAAACTACGGCTCATAACAAAGAGCAGAATTGCGCCGGTGGTCATCATGAGAATCCTGCTCTGTCTGCTCATAAATTGGTGCGGCTGACTCACCTGCTTTATTCCACCAACACAGAGAAATGAAGATCAGCTCATAACGAGGCTGAGCATTTACAATGACCCAAACCAAAACTTTTAAAGAGTGATAGAAGTGAGACTTTCTTTTGTCCGTTCTTCCTTGAGATGTATATTATTTTGCTATTGAAAGTAATACCGTGATATTATACCGTCACCGTTCAAAAGATGAAAAATACCGTGATATTAATTTTAGGTCATATCGCCCACCCCTAGTCAGTGCCCTTGGATGTCCATGCACATTTTAGCAAGACAATGCAAAACCAAATTCTGCACACATTACAAACTCCTGGCTACAGAGGAAGAGGATACAGGTAATTGACTGGCCTGCCTGCAGTCCTGACCTGTCTCCAATAGAGAATGTGTGGTGCATTTTGAAACACAATATGTGACACCAAAGACCCCGTACTGTTGCCTACCTTAAGACTTGTTTGCAGGATGAATGGGACAAAATGACACCTGAAACACTTGGTGTGTCATTCCCTAAACGTCTTTTAAGTGTTGTGAAAAGAAATGGCAACATTACAAAGTGGTAAATACTTTACAGATGCAACTGTTTTTGTAATGTGCTGCAAGAACCAAAATTGGGATATGTGTTTATTTATAAAACAACAAAGAAAATAACGAGGAACACATTAAGTGAAGTTTCATAAACTAATTTCGAGAGGAGCACGTGATATGATTGAGCACGTCTGGCCACTCATCTGTAATCAGTAATAATCCAATCAGAGTGATCCTAGTTTACTATAAATGGATCATTTTCTCCCTACTGTTTATATCTTCGTTTGGAAGAATCCCCCCTTCCACCCCATCTCCTCCTTTTCCTCCCTTTTCTAAAGGGGGAGCTCTCGAGACCTACCTGATCTCGGATCTCCTGATATGCTTATCGACCGGGCGGGAGCCCTGGGCTCAAATATCTCAGAGCTTAGGGTTCTCTCCCGGGACAGCATGCCAAACCTGCTTTATACGCCAAGCATATCTAAGTGGGAACTCTTGAAATGATGTTCGTTGTATTGTCTGCAATGATATACAAGTCAAAGTAAATTTAGAAATCACTTCTTTCTTTTTTTGTGTTTTCCATGCTGTCCCAACTTTTTATGATTTGGGATTGTATAAATTACATTAAAAATAAATAAGCCAGCAACTGGTTTTGTCCACATTTTTACTCCAAATTGGTTTAAAAGAACAAATTTTTTTGTGTATTGTGATTTCGAGGACTCCTCAGACTTTCAGTCATGTGATTTTATTCAATGTACAATTATTACCTGGCATCTGATCAGTTTTATACATGTGTTTTCTTAATTTCTTGTGTTTAACTGATCCCTGTATGATTGTTATGGGTATGATGGGTAATTCTTTTTCACCTATAGAGTTGTCTTTATTATTTCTATCATGGCTTCATATTGAAAATGACTGGTTGAATGTGATTCACTGAGCGTTATTTACCTCAGTGAAATTAATGGTTATTCTTAAAAAAAGTTGTTATTAAAATATTTATAATCATTTTGTGTAATGAAATGTATCACCAACACCATGTAAAACCATCAATTTTTATCTCTTTAATGTTTTCTAATCTTAATTAAAAGATATAATATATGAGCATAATCTGTCTTTATTGTTAATCAACATGCACAAATAAACCTTTCTACATTTATTTTTTAAAATAATTCAACAATAACAAAAAGTTCATTTACATTTTTATACACTCAAGACAGCCTTCATTAGATGAAGAAAAGATTGACGCAGCTTCTCCTACTGCAGCAAATTCAGTTTTTACTGTTGATATTTGGCGCCAGTTAATCAGGAAGTGACGTTTTCTTTGACTCATTGGATGGAAACGCTGCTTTATTCGCACGTCTTTTATGCAGTTTTGGATGGAAGCACAGCTAATGTAATACTGGTAAATCGGCAGTACTAGCATTACCATTTACCTGTTTTACTGAGTGAAAAATGTCACATAACCTGCTTTCTAGAATAACCGCCAAGACTACAAGATAGATGAGTTATTGGCTTATTAGAGTGCAAATAAGGGTGCTTTCACATCTATAATTCGCTTCATTTGGTCTGGACCAAGGGCAACAAATGATACATTGTAGCATTTTCTGCCATCTTTGGGTCGTTTTCACACCACACCTGATTGCTTTGGTCCGAACCAGATGAAAAGAACCAAAATGCAGTCATCTGACAAAACCCACATCACTCATTGGCCAGATGTTATTGAACATATTTCCTAAACTGCTTTTTGATTGGTCAGAATGAATTCCAGTAGGTAAACAAGCCGGCAGATACAAAATGTTGCTTTTGACTATGGAGGTATGACTGCACTGGCTGATTGTATCCCTGCTCATAGTATACTATATAGTTTGTTTACATCACTGTAGACAAACTATAGCTACATTTCGAGAATGAAGCACAACTGCGGCTGGAAAACAATGTTTTAAAACATTACAAACGGTGAAGGCATATTGTTAGTCAATTCAGGGGCAGGCATGAGTTAACTTTGATAAACTGCGACATGGTCATCTTCTGGAAATATTACCAACGATGCATCAGGTAATGTCTCTCTCTCTCTCTCTGTCTCTGTTGGTGAAGCTCTGTCAACAAATATTTTTCCTCCACATTCCATAATGCACAGCACATCGGCCTACGGCAGCTGGATTAGTCCAAAAGGCGCAGTACTTTTTGCGGTTGGGTCTGTTTCAATTCGGATCATATTCGAATCACCACAAACGAACCGCTCCAGGGTTTGTTTGAAAGGGTACCGAGAGCGCCTCTTCAAGCAGGTCTCGGTAAGCTTTTTTGGTCCACACTTGCATGCAATTGCTACATTCACACCTAACCGCACCAAGAGGAAAAACGAACTCTAGTGTGATATAACCAAACTAAATACGGCACGTGTGAAAGCACCTTAAATGTGCTGTGTTCCAAACCTGCTTCAATAGGATCAGTGTCCTGCAGAGTTCACACATTTATTAACCATAATTTTAAAGATATGTTTAAGCAAATAACCTCAGCTTTCAGCTCCATAAACAGAGGGAATTGAGTTTTAGATTACGTGTGTGCAGAATATCTTAGATAATTTAATAATATATAGTGTGCTTATGTGACAGATTGAGATATAAATGTATTTGCATATCAAAAACTAGATCAAAACCTGAAATGGGAAATCCATAAAAGTTATTGAACTTTGAGAGTGGTTCAACACCTGCAAATCTGTGTTTTATACTGATCTGTGCTCGACATGTTTAGTCTGAGATGCTTGGTGATCGACTAGTGATGCCTTGACTGAACACTAGGGGGAGAACTCGCGGTTTTTCTCCATTGCGCATAAAGTCAGCAGTGGAGAAACATCGATGAGTGTGTCTGATATTTCTTAATAATTCTCTCCCCTGTTTCAGGTATGGGTGTTCCTAATCAGTTTAATGAAATGTGTTCATGTTCTGACAGCGTTGAGAGTGTATGTTATTGTGATGTTGTCCGGATTCTGTTGGGAATGTTTATAAGAGTGTGTGGTTCGGAGGAGAGCGAGCTCTGGGCTCCATTTTGAATGTGATTAGAGTAAGGCCACGTTGAAGTAAAATTATGAGCGTGCACATTTTCAATTGATGTTTAATTCTGGTATTTAATGTTCTATGTGTGTATTGCTGGGAAAAGTGAAAGTAATTGGCACTGTAACATTGATAGACAAACAAATAGAGAAAGACGATGCACATCAAGCTAAAATAATAGTTTAAAAAGATTAATTATATGTTGCTTAAATTATTAGGCTTTAGTTTATTTATGTTAAAGTATTGGATTAAAAAGGATAAGTGCTTTTCCGCTGATGATAAAATGTATAAAACTTTATGTGTTCTATAAGATTGTAAATGTGAAAATAACAAAATAGTGTTCATTGTTAAAAGTCTACTTAGCAATTTATGGAAATTGTGTAACATTAAGAAGACAATGATGCTGTTTTGAAAGATGTTTATTTGAATTTGTGAACCAATATGATTGCGCATAAAGTCAGCAGTGGAGAAACATCGTTGAGTGTGTCTGATATTTCTTAATAATTCTCTCCCCTGTTTCAGGGGTGCAACACTTAATGTATAGTGTTCTCAATAAAACACCATTATAAATTATTGTGTTAGTGTAACCCAGCTGGTCCTAGGCCACCCAACCCGCTCCGAGCTGGTATCGAACAAGGAGGCTAAAGACCATGGCCTCTAGCGTCTGTCGCTAGAGCACCTTTAGAGGTCAGAGGAGTGAGGTTTACCTGCACAGCACTTACTAGCTGGCCTCTGCTACATTAGGTCTTGTGTTGAGCCTGTTTGTTTTGGTTCTTTTTTGTGATTTGCAGAGCCTGCTGGTTTGTGGGTGGGTCATCTCACCTGAGACCTATTATGCGGCGCCTATAAAGAGTCCAACATTTGTCGTAGAAGAGAGCGCGATTAGCCGGACCTCCCTGCCAGGCGTTTTGATTATTCATGAGCTCAGTTCATTACCATGCACACGCTTTTCACTACTGACTTCCATTTATACTGACTTTAATTGCTTTAAATGCTTTTGTCAAATTCTGCCTTTTGTTAATATCATCATAATAAATCATTTCTCTTATCGATTTACCTGGTCCGCATTGTCTCTTTATTATGTTACAATTTTGAGTCGGTTGTAACTATGTTTATTTGAATACTATATCAATAAAATGCTTGATACTGATAACTGGAAGATCTCATCATTATTTTATTTTTGGGTTTTGAAAAAATAATGTTGACATCGCATATGATCGTGTCTGACTGGACTTATACCACACCTGCAACCAGCAGATCTCACCAGCTGGTCACATAGGAACATCCCCCACACCCCTCTAGTGTTTAAAAGGAAGGTTCAAGTTTTCCTTTTTCCGGCGCCTCATATATGGCAATGTTTTGTATTGATGTTGACATGAAATGGATAAAGATTTAAAACTAAGGGTGCTTTCACACCTGCCTAATTTAGTTTGGTTAAATAACACTAGAGTTTGTTTTCCCTTTTGGTGTGGTTTGTTTCGGCAGGTGTGAATGCAGCAATCATACTCGAGTGCGCACCAAAAGCAGACCAAAAAAGCGTACCAAGACCTCCTTGAAGAGGTGGTCTCGGTACGCTGTCAAACAAACCCTGGTGCGGTTCGTTTGTGGTGAGAATATGATACACAGTTTAACAAAATTAATTCACGCCTCCTCCTGAAGTGACGTGCGATGCATTAAAACATTGTTTTCCAGCCACAGCCGAGCTTCATTCTCCAAATGTATAGTTTGTCTAAAGCGATGTATACAAACTATATAGTATACTATGAGCAGGGATACAATCAGCCAGCGCAGTCGTAGCTCCATGGTAAAAAGTGACATTTTGTGTCTGTCGGTTTGTTTACTTGCGGGAGTTCCATTGGCATTTCCCCGCATGTGAATTCTGACCAATCGATAAGCAGTTTAGAGATTATGTTCAACAACATCTGGCCAATGAGAGATGTGGATTTTGTCAGATGACTGCAATTGCAAATGCTACAATTTAACCAGTCTGATCAGAGGTCAGCACAATTAAGCTAGTGTAGCTTTCAGGGTATAGGAGATTCATTTGCATCAGCTCTAGGCTCTGGGTTTAGACAGCAGTGTTCATCAGTATAGTCACCTGTGCTTCATGACTAACCTTCAGCTCATACCATAGACAAAAGCATAAAAAAACTCTAGTCACTATCATGGTACAAGACCCAGAGAATGTGACTAAATAATGTTTATTTATTATTACATTGTGCATGTTTCATGTTTACTGATACTGACACAAATGTCATGATGCAAATAAGGGGAAAATAATGGAGTAAAAGCACATATAGAGGAAGTGAAATGTGATTTGAATAACAGATGAGAGCAGATATAGAATAATCGCAGCAGACAGAAACATCAGACTGAGGACAGAAACACACCCGCTCTGAGGTAAGAACTACACACATGTACTGTCATTAACCAATGTTGTCTCGATGACTGTGAATCATGTTATGATTCTGTTTATTCAGTGATTGTTTTGAAAGTAATTGAGTTTATCAATGTTTCTTCCTCAGAAATGGCTCAAACTCTATATTTCCCTCTTCTCCTCATTGGTGAGTGTGTTTGTAGTTTTATTCATGGTTTATAGTTTCATTAGGTTTGACTCTCTTCTGAAAAACATTAAAGCAAAGTGTCTCTTTCACAGCTCTCTGCTCCATATCTGAATGTGTTCAGCGTCAGTATCACTTTATAAATGAGACGAAGAACTGGACTGAAGCGCAGAGATACTGCAGAGAGAAATACACAGATCTGGCCACCATTGACAACATGAATGACACAACTGAGCTGATGAAAAGTGTGAACGATGGAGGTAATCAGTATATCTGGATTGGTCTTCAGAAGACGAGTGTTTATAAATGGCATTGGTCTTCAGGTGATCCTGCGCTCTTTCTGAACTGGCATTCTGGACAACCAGACGACAGCTGTAATTGTACTGTGATGAGAAATGGACAGTGGTTTAATAAGGAATGTAGTAATAACACTCCTGTCTTTATCTGCTACAACAGTGAGTACAAACCACTACTGTAATAAACATTCATTTAACAAAAGATGCTTCAAACAGAAATTTAAATGTGACAAGAGTAAATAGTAAAAAAAAAGTTGGAATAGTAAAAAGTTGGAACTAATTTGTTATTGTGGCAGATGTTTGACAAACGCAATATCAACTGAAAAGGCAACCATAAAAAGAGATGTTACAGAAATTATAGTAAAATATATTAGTCTTATTATAATATAGTATAACCATAATTCAAAGACTTAAAATAGTAATCATAGTAATATTAATAACATGAACTCAAATTAACTTTTTATCACAAAGGATTTCCTTGATTTTTTTCTAAAATTGTACTGCTGATTCTGTTCATGTATAAAGCATACAGCAGAATATGAATAAACTAATAAAACAACATTTTAAATTGATTTTCCTTAAGTGAGCACAGGACTGGTGTTTGTCAATCAGAACATGAACTGGACAGATGCTCAGAGTTACTGCAGACAGAATTACATTGATCTGGTCAGTGTGAGGAACCAGAATGAGAATCAACAGCTGGAGAAGTTCATTAAAGACAGTCGGGCATTTGGATCTGAAGTCTGGATCGGTCTGTTCAGAGACCCATGGCAGTGGTCAGATCAGAGCAACTCCTCATTCAGATACTGGGCTGCTGATTTTAAAGATTTTGCATACAGTGCAGCGATTCAACCAAACAAACAGGGACAATGGGGTGACTACTCTAGTAATTACCACCAGTTTCCCTTTGTGTGTCATGAAGGTGAGCAGATCCTCCAAACACACTCAATCCATCATCAGCTCCAGATCTCTTAAAGTTGACTCTACATGTCTGACATGTCAAATTCCTCCACAGTGTTTGTTCTGCATGTTGTTTTTGATCAGTCTCTCTCTAGTTTCTGCTTTGTTTTGTCTCCAGATAAACTGATTGTGATCCAGCAGAATCTGTCGTGGTCTGAAGCTCTGAGATACTGCAGACAGAATCATGTGGATCTGGTCTCGGTTCAGTCAGTGGAGATGCAGCGTCGTGTGATGAACGTGGTTAAACTGGCGTCTACTGAGGCGGTGTGGTTGGGTTTACGTCACTCCTGTGCTTTGGGCATCTGGTTCTGGGTGAGTGGAGAGACCGTGTGCTATCAGAAATGGGCTCCAGGGAACGGCACATCAGAGGAGGACTGTGAGCCCACAGTGAGATCTGGAGCAGTTCAGTCTGGAGGAAATCAGACCTGGATCAGCCGTCCTGAACCTGACAGACTCAACTTCATCTGCACAAACTACTGAGAGTGAAGAAGTAAGAGGATGAATGTGTTCATTTATCATTAAAGTAATAATTTTACATTAAATCTTCAACTTCAACTAATGCTTTATGATAGTGATGAGCATATCTGAAGAGCAGCTTTGTGGGGATTTGAAATCTTTCTGAAATTACACTGTTAACACTGGGTTATTTCAACTCAAATTGGGTAAAATATAGAGAAACTCAAATGTTGGTTCAATAAATTAATAATAAACAAGCAACTGAGTTTATCCACATTTGATTCAAAATTGAGTTGGAATAACATTTTTAGTGTATTGTGATTTCATTAAGCTGACAGTCGTGTGATTTCATTGAATGACGCTTTGATATTTCATACGATATGCAAAATGATTAGAAATTTCAGTGCTTTGTCACTTGTGAGTGAAGCTTCTGTGGACCCATGTCCATATACTCAATATCTGGCATCTGATCAGTTTTATACATGAGTTTTCTTAATTTCTTGTGTTTTACTGATCCCTGTATGATGGTTATAGGCATGATGGGTAATTATTTTCCACCTATAAAGTTGTCTTTATTATTTCTATCATGTCTTTATATTAAAATGACTGGTTGAATGTGAATCACTGAGCGTTATGTACATTAAGTTGGTACATTAAATATATACAATCCTTTTGTATTATGAAATGTATCACAAACACCAGCTGAAATAAACATGTAAAACTGGAATTTTTACCTCTTTCAAGAGTTCACACTTCTCAGATGATTGAGTATTAAGCGTGTTTGGCATGCTGTCCCGGGAGAGAGCCCTGAGTTTATAAGATCCTCGAGCCCAGGGCTCCCTCCCGTTTGCAAGGCGAGAGGGGAGTTTGAGCTCAGGTAGATCTTGAGAACTCCCCTGCTGTAATAACCAATGAACAGCCAGTGGTTGCTCTTAAGAGTTGCTCTTAAGAGATAGCTACTTACTAGGAGCACATCTATGGTGCCGATTTGGATTAGTCAATTAACTTGAGTTGCATGTTTTTGAACGGTGGAAGGAAACCGGAGAACCCGGGGGAAACAAACGTGAGCACGGTGAGAAAGTGTAAACTCTGCACAGAAACAGAAGCTGGCTTGGTAAGGACTAGAACCAGTGACGTTCTTGCTGCGAGGCAAAAGTGCCAACCACTGGGTCACCGTGCCACCCATCTAGAAAAGGAGGAGGAATTGGCGTGGAAGAGGGGATTCTTCAAAACGAAGATGGCTGTCGTATGGAACTTAGGGTATTTATAATGGCTAAGGAATCATCTAATTCAGGCATGTCCAAGCTCGGTCCTGGAGGGCCGGTGTCCTGCAAAGTTTAGTTCCAACCCCAATCAGACACACCTGGGCTAGCTAATCAAGCACTTACTAGGCTTTCTAGAAACATCCGTGCAGGTGTGTTGAGGCAAGTTGGAGCTAAAATCTGCAGGACACCGGCCCTCCAGGACCGAGTTTGGACACCCCTGATCTAATTGGTGAATCATAAATTGAATAATGCGGGGCCGGCTGCAAGCAGTCATAAGCACATGATCCTCTCGAAATTACTTTACAAATAAACTTCACTTAGTGTTTTCTCATCAGAACTAAGTGATATAATATTTTAAATACTGAAAATAATCTGTATTTATTGCTTATGAAGATACACACTTGAACATTTCTACATAAATTATCACTAATATTTCAACAATAATAAAAAGTTAATTTACATTTTAATACACTCCAGACAAACAAGCTAGTTTTGCATTTTACTCTTCTGAACAGTTTTGCATTTGTCAAATCAATCACAATAAATTAAGTTTAACCAGAACAATAACAATATCTGACCCTTATTAGAACAATAACTGACAGTTCATCCTTCAGTTTCATATCAGAGATTTAAATATTGTCCATCCAGAATGTCAAAACCTGCTGTGTACGTAAGCAAATAAATAATGGGAATGTGCACATATACAAATGTATTCATGTGTTATACAAATGTATTCGTATATATATATATATATATATATATATATATATATATATATATATATATATATATATATATATATATATATATATAGCCCTTTCACAATGTAATACTGGTAAATCGACAGTACTAGCATTAACATTAACATAACCTGGGGTCCGTTCTTCGCACCTGGGATACTCAGTTAGCTGGATATGGTTATTGATGATTTGACATGATCCAGGATCGTTCTTCAAAACTCATTTAAGAGTTGTTGTCATAGCAACAGTTCTGGTAGCTCAAACCTGCTGGGGAGCAGGCTCATTTTAAGCAAAGGTGATGGTGAAAGTTTGTTCCGAATGCTGATATTTTCTTACAGTGGTAGTTGTATACACTTCAGAAAATATAAATAGATAAAAAAAAAAACAATCTTTATATTATCAATATTTGTGTGTGAAAATAGACATGCCCAATATTCTCTTTTTTTAAAGGAATAATAATGCAGTCATGCACGTGTTTTGATGGCTAATATAACGGTGATTCGCTGTTTTGCAAAAGTTGCAGACACCTTTATCAATATCAAAATGCTTTTTTGATGCAAAAATAATTTAAGCCATTAAAGGTTATTCTGTACGCCGATTAAAAAACTTAATCCTTAATACTTAAGCCTACTATAATAAAGAAAAATCTGCTCTGAATGTAAAACTAATTAAATTGCTAAATTATAGTGTAAAACCTGCAGCCCAAAGCAAAGGTGGAAAGTTATTCCGCTTCATATTTAACAAACAAACTCGTTTATTACGAATTTTATGTATTTTGCTCACATGGACAATTAAATATTAATCAGATGATGTCATTGTGTTGCTTTGCCGTTAGCCAATTGTTGCATTGCTGATCATGATTTTGAGAATCGATAGATCTGTCCTTCACAACACACACAGTGATCTCAGATCAGTTCATCCAGACATTTTAATCTGATTTGCGAACTTGTTTGAAGACCTGCTCACACCCGCGGCTTCTTCACGATGGACATCCAGGAAGTTTGGCAAGAGAAGAAATGACCGTGCCCAACTCAGCCTGGTTTCTCTCGAGGTTTTTCCTTTCACTTTCATCAATTGGTGAAATTTTTTCCTTGTCACTGTCGCCACTGGCTTGCACGGTTCGGGACTTGCGGAGTTGTACATCGATGGATTTGCTCTTCAGTGTTTGGACTTTCAGCAGTGGAAATTAAACCACACTGAACTGAACTCTGAAAACTGGACTGCCAGTTTCAATTTACTATAATCTTGTAAGTTAAGCTGCTTTGACACAATCTATATTGTGAAAGTGCTATATAAATAAAGATGAATTGAATTGAATAATCCAGGGGGTAATGGAGAAAGCAGGTTATGGTACATGCCCTGATAAGTTTAAAGATATGATTAAGTAAATAACCTCAGCTTTCAGCTCCAAAAACAGAGGAAACTGAGTTTTAGAGATGTGTGTTTCTTAGATGACTAATATATAGTGTACTTAATGTTTTAGAAAAATAATTTTGACATTGCGTATGATCGTGTCTGACCCGCAACCAGCAGATTTCACCACAGAGGAACATCCCCCACACTCCAGTGGGGTTCCAGTGCCTCATATATGGAAATGCTTTGTAGCGACGTTGACATGAATCGGCTAAAGATTTGAAATCAAAATAATTCATATGAAGTCAACGCTTATTTTGAGAATCAATAGATTTAAACATGCTGCACTTTCAGATTTAATCCTCAGCTGGATGTTTTATTCACCAATGCTGCGTTCACACCAGATGCGGATAAAGCGTCAAGAGTGATTTATATGTTAAGTCAATGCAAAGACGTGAACTGACATCCTGCAGTGCATTTCGTGTGAATGACATGATTCGCGTGAATTAATCTGCGCGAGTTGAGTGTTTTCTGCATTTGATGCGTGAATTGCTTAAGTTGGAAAATCTGAGTTTCAGTGGACATTCGCACCGCGCTAACCAATCAGTAGCTTGCTCTTGTGGAGGAGTGATTATGACATAGTGCCTTTTGTTGGTGTCCCGAGGGGAAATTATCTTGCCGACACCGGACAACAACTCATCAAACAGGACTCAGCTCAGTCGGAAGCACAGCTGAAAGTCCCCAACTCATGAACTCACAGAGCTGGGTGAACCTCAGAATGGATCTAGTGGACTCAAACGCAGCGTTAAACAAATCTACGCGGTTGTTCTCTCAATAAAATCAATGTTAGCCATTTAGTAGGGTTGGGCATCTAAGCTATAATGGCGATCCGATATATTAACGATACATTTGTGACATATTACGATGCAATATGAAACGATTCACACCCATATCACGATACAATGCTGTAATTCAGCACTAACTAATTAAATCAAGTTTATGTGATGATGTGAAAGAGGATGCGGTGCCATTGAATGAGTTTGAAGTAAAACCAAGACTTTTTTTTACAAACTGGCTTTTCTCTCAGAGCCCGAGTGTCGGTTTACAGTAGAGGGCCATTTTAAAACATATGGCACATATTATTTAAGTATTTCCAAGTTAAACAGAATGTATAAGTGCAATATATACTAAAAATATATATTTGCATTCTTTCAACATTAAGAAGGTTTACCATTGCACAACAAGAATTGTGATTTAACTTTTCTACTATGAAAATAAGTTTTACAAAGATACATTTTGCCACTGAATATTCAAAACTTAAAGTTTGAACTAGCAGTGTTATGCTGTGAGGTATGTTTCTGGCGTTATCTGTGACTAATGCGGGACTCTTCTCTTCGATCTTCCACTTGTCCAGATAATTCCCTGTGTGAGCCTTGTTTAACACTCTGGAAATGTGAAACTTCCAATGCTTTTCTCAACACTTTTGGAGCTGGTAGCTACAGGTGAATCAGAGCAGGAAGCAGGGGATGCAGGAGCACTGGAAGATGCTTCCACAACAACACCGTGGCGCCGCTTCAAGTGAGATATCAGATTAGTCGTACTGCACATTTTACAAATTGCATCCGTCTTGTCAAGTCGTCCATCTTTCTTGTAAAATCCATAATGTTGCCATACTTTAGATATAAAACTCAGTGGGGAATAAATTATTTCAGCGTCGGACATGTTTGTTTTGCTTCTCGCGCTTTCTGACAATTAGGGCGCACCACTAGCTTTATCCGCACACCCGATACATTGAGTTGTAGTGTAAGTGTGCACATCCGCAAGTTCGTTGCTAAGGCATACTTTATGTAGGTCGATTAAATTATGCGCCAAAAACAGGTTGACAACACTTGTTCATAAATAAAAAAAATTATAAAATTCTTCCAAAATTTTATTCATCCTCTGCTGCCCTACCGATGCACTCGCATCGTGCACGCGCATGACCGCGTATCGTTACGTATCGGTTAATCTTCCCATCACTACCATTTAGTGACGAAGCTAGCATCACCGGGCAGACAGAAGCCCTTCCCATAATGCGAATCCACGTCTGTTGTGAAGTGAATTTGGTGTGCAAATAAAGGGAGTACACTCAAAATGTTCACGCGCCTATTTATGCGTCTGGTGTGGATGCAGCTTTCCAATTGTGTTCAAAAACTCGTAATGGGGCGTTTTAAGTATTTGTTGTATTATCAATAAACAAAGTTCAGTTTTCTCCTGGCTCTCCTCCCCATCTGTTGTTAGGCTGGGCTTTGAACCCTTATCTCTCCACCCCAATCACTGCAAATCACAGGTGTTAGTAATGCATTTGGTTGACCTACTGTACTTTCGAGCTGCTGTGCTCCCAACCTGCTCTTCCTCAATGTGGGCCGTTCGACCATGCCTCTCTCATGACACTATGGTAGTGAAATTTAATACACAATAACATCCTTTTAATTAAACCTCTGGCCCTTAGCAATAGAAGAATTAACACCTACATAACACTGTTTCTTTGCATTATGTTAAATTAAAATTTTGGTAAAATTAAATCAGTTGATTGAATGCAACAAGGTGTGGCATGAAGAGAAAGATAAAAGCAATGCAAAAACACATCGAATTAACAAAACAGTAGAAAGCAAAAGCTGAATCCCCAATATTTTAGATTTAGAAATCATTTTTTACTCCCAAAAAAACAGGACATATATCAGGAATAGGATGTATAGTCACCCTATATTTCCCTGCTGAAATTCCTGCCTCTGACTGTTCAGACATTTTTAGATGAGATTAAGAAACTCTGAACAAACTCATGAGAACCTTTCTGTTCCAATGGTCATTTTATTACACACTAGGTCAAATATCTGTTGTAGGGTTTGACACAGAGGCACATTGTTGTTCACTGAAGTCATGAGATGACAGCAACAGGAAAAACAAATGAGGAGAGCTAAAACCAAATAAGCTTTAAACCTCAGACCAGGATGTTTACAATATTTTCTTGTCTAGCATTCATGTATTGACAGCTCTGATAAACATTAAAATTACCCCACAGATTCATTCATTTTCTTTTCGGCCTAGTTCCTTTATTAATCTGGGGTTACCACAGTGGAATGGACCGCCAACTTATCCAGCTTATGTTTTACGCAACGGATGCCCTTCCAGCGGCAACCCATCTCTGGGAAACACCCATACCCTCATTCACACTCAAACACTACGGACAATTTAGCCTACCCAATTAACCTGTACCGCATGTGTTTGGACTGTGGGGGAAACCGGAAGCACCCAGAGGAAACCCATGCAAACACAGGGAGAACATGCAAACTCCACACAGAAATGCCAACTGACCCAGCCGAGGCTCGAACCAGAGACCTTTTTGCTGTGAGGCGACAGCACTACCTACTACGCCACTGCGTCGCCTACCCCACAGATTTCCTGTGTTGTTTATCATTTTGGTTTTATTGATATTAGTTTTGTGGTGAAGCATGTTCAAATTCTTGAGGAACGTCTCAGTAGTGTTACATAGAGTACAGTAGTAAGTGTTTAAGGTTGGATAAATGTACCAGGAGCCTGAACCATATTACTAGTCCAACAATGGAGTTACTTGATTAAATCTAACCAGTCTGATCAGGCGTCAGCACAATGAAGCTAGTGTAGCAGTCATGGTATTCATTTGCATCAGCTCTGGGAATTATGCTTCATGGCTAACCTTCAGGCCATACCATGAACAATAGCATTAAAAATAAATCAGCCGATATTATGATACAAGACCCAGATAAAAATCTGGCCAATGTTTTTATTTTTATTTATTTTTTATTAAGTTGTACGTTTATTATGTTTACTGATACTGACTGACACAAATGTCATGATGCAAGTAAGGGAAAATGGTGGAGTAAAAACACAAAGAGGAAGTGAAACGGGATTTTAGAAAAATAAACAAATGTTATTTGAGTGACAGATGAGTGCATATATAGAATAATCAAATCCTGAAACTGCAGACAGAAACATCAGACTGAGGACAGAAACACACCAGCTCTGAGGTAAGAACTACACACATCTACAGACTTTAATCAATGTTGTCTTGATGACTGTGAATCATGTTATGTTCCTGTTTATTTAAATATTATTTATTATTTTTTAAGATTATTAAGTTTTTTAATGGTTTTTTCCTCAGAAATGGCTCAAACTCTATATTTCCCTCTTCTCCTCATTGGTGAGTGTGTTTGTAGTTTTATTTATGGTTTATAGTTTCATTAGGTTTGACTCTGTTCTGAAAAGCATTAAAGCAAAGTGTCTCTTTCACAGCTCTCTGCTCCATATCTGAATGTGTTCAGCGTCAATATTACTTTATAAATGAGGGGAAGAACTGGACTGATGCTCAGAGATACTGCAGAGAGAAATACACAGATCTGGCCACTGTTGACAACATGAACGACGTGATCCAGCTGATGAAGAGTGTGAATGATGTACGTGATCAGAATATCTGGATTGGTCTTCAGAAGACGAGTGTGTATAAATGGCATTGGTCTTCAGGTGATCCTGTGCTCTTTCTGAACTGGATTTCTGGAGAACAGGATGGCAGTAATAAATGTTCTGTTATGAAAAATGGACAATGGATTATTGAAGCATGTAGTAATACTCATGTCTTCATCTGCTACAACAGTGAGTACAAACCCCTACTGTGACAAACATTCATTTAACAAAAGATGCTTCAAATAGACATTTAAATGTAACAATAGTAAACATTATAAATATTTTTGAGTCAGCTCTAATTTGCAATATAATCGCATGTATCTCTGGCAAACCTTTTAACCGAAATGTAAACATAAAAAGATAATGTTGAAGTTATAGTGCAATATGTTTTAGTCTTGCAGGCCATAGTTTTAAGACTTAAATAGTAATCATAGTAATATCCATAATCAACATGAACTTACAACTCATCTCTTTGTAACAGGCTTTTCTTAAACGTAAGTGCTGCTTCTTTTCATATACAAAGCATACAGCAGAAAAAAATAAAATATTTAAATGACATTTTTTATCGATTTTCTTAAAGTGAGCAGAGGACTGGTGTTTGTCAAGCAGAAGATGAACTGGAGAGATGCTCAGAGTTACTGCAGACAGAATCACATCGATCTGGTCAGTGTGAGGAACCAGAATGAGAATCAACAGCTGGAGAAGTTCATTAATGACAGAAACTCATCTGAATCTGCAGTCTGGATCGGTCTGTTCAGTGACTCGTGGCAGTGGTCAGATCAGAGCAACTCCTCATTCAGATACTGGGCTGCTGATTTTAAAGATCATGCAGAAAGTGCAGCGATTCAACCAAACACACAGGGACAATGGGGTGACTACTCTTGGGTTTCCCACCAGTATCCTTTTGTGTGTCATGAAGGTGAGCAGATCCTCCAAACACACTCAATCCATCATCAGCTCCAGATCTCTTAAAGTTGACTCTACATGTCTGACATGTCAAATTCCTCCACAGTGTTTGTTCTGCATGTTGTTTTTGATCAGTCTCTCTCTAGTTTCTGCTTTGTTTTGTGTCCAGATAAACTGATTGTGATCCAGCAGAATCTGTCGTGGTCTGAAGCACTGAGATACTGCAGACAGAATCATGTGGATCTGGTCTCGGTTCAGTCAGTGGAGATGCAGCGTCGTGTGATGAACGTGGTTAAACTGGCGTGTACTGAGGCGGTGTGGTTGGGTTTACGTCACTCCTGCGCTTTGGGCATCTGGTTCTGGGTGAGTGGAGAGACCGTGTGCTATCAGAAATGGGCTCCAGGGAACGGTACATCAGAGGAGGACTGTGAGCTCACAGTGAGATCTGGAGCAGTTCAGTCTGGAGGAGATCAGACCTGGATCAGCCGTCCTGAAACTGACCAACTCAACTTCATCTGCAGAAACTACTGAGAGTGAAGAAGTAAGATGAGGAATATGTTCATTTATCATTAAAGTAATTATTTTACATAAAATCTTCAACTTCAGCAGGCATTAATGCTTTATGATTAATGTGATGAGCATATCTGAAGAGCAGCAAATATGAAATCTTTCTGAAACTACACTGTAAAAAAGCTACAGGATTGGGTAAAATATAGACAAACCCATATGTTGGTTCTATAAATTACATTTAAAAAATAATAATAAATCAGCAATTGATTTTGTCTACATTTTACTAAAAGTTGTAATAATATCTGGATGCAGCCTTTATGATGCAAGCTGAGACTCAGCGATGCAATGGCAGACACAATCCACTCAATAGAGTGAGTGACGTCACTGTGATGGGTGGGGTAAGGTGAGCCCATTAAAAAGCATTGGATGCAGCTCCGATTGCACTGCACCAGGTCTGCATCCAGACCCCTCTCAAAAGTTGGGCTGAACTAACATTTTTAGTGTATTGTGGTTTTGAGGACTCTGACAGTCATGTGATTTCACTGACTGAAGCTTTTAAATTTTTAAATGTCAGTGCTTTGTCACTTGTGAGTAAAGCTTCTGTGAACTCGTGTCTGTATAATTAATACCTGGCATCTGATTAGTTTTATACATGTATAATTTCTTGTGTTTTACTGATACCTGTATGATGGTTATGGGCATGATGGGTAATTCCTTTTCACCTATAGAGTTGTCTTTATTATTTCTATCACGTCTTTATATTAAGAATGACTGGTTGAATCTGGTTGAACTTCAGCGTTATTAACCTCAGTGAAATTAAATAATGGTTATTCTTTAAAAAAATAAAGTTGGTTATTAAAGTATATACAATCTTTTGTATGAAATGTGTTTTCTTAATTAAATAATATAATAAATTAAATTCTAAGGATAATCTGTCTTTATCCAGATGATTAAACGGGAGTTGATCCAGACTCACAATTAAACTATTCTACATTAATTATTGAAACTATTTTGACAATAACAAAAAGTAAATTTACATTTTAATACATTTCAGGCAAACAAGCTAGTTTTGCATTT
The DNA here is from genome assembly GCF_903798145.1 of Danio aesculapii. Lineage (NCBI taxonomy): Eukaryota > Metazoa > Chordata > Actinopteri > Cypriniformes > Danionidae > Danio > Danio aesculapii. The sequence goes on from NC_079441.1 coordinate 3,692,237, forward strand.
TACTCTTTTGGAACATTTTTGCATTTATGTCAAATGAATGACACTGAACGAAATGTAGTTTGAACAATAACAATATCTGACTCTTCTTAGACTCTTTTTAGAACAATAACTGACTGTTCACCTATCAGTTTTACGTCAGAGATGTAAATATTTTCTATACAGAACACCAAAGCCTGCTGTGTACATAAGCAAATGAATAACGAGAATCTGCACATGCACGAATGTATTCAACTTTTATAAACAAACAAATAACAGGAGTAAATATCAGAAATATAAAATAAAACAAAAAAGGTATATTCTAAAAATAAAAAAACAGTAGCCCCGTTCACAATGTATTACTGGTAAATTACCAGGATTAACATTTGAGCTGTGTGAAAAATGTTGCATATGTAGCCCGGGAATTTAATGTGTAATGACACAGGATGAAAAGTTCTAGGGACTTTTATTCCAGACTGCACTTGGAACAGCGCAGCGTTAAGTATGCAAATTTTGCACATCGAATTAAAATAGAAAAGTTAAAGATTGAATACAGCCACTGAAACAATAAATTAGATTTTTGACATCCAAATGTGTTATCCTCTTTTCTTTCTTGTGTTCACAATGACTAGAAATCACTATTAGTACATAACCAACTGTAGCAGCAGTTCATGCAGAGAAAAACAAGCAAGTGCAAGTCATCCACCAAAGTCAGACTGAATAGAGCTGCTCACTTTACATTTACAAAATACATGAAATGAGATATGCTGCAATATAAACACGTTACAAATATTCTCCCACAGTTAAACAACGTTCCTCAGTTTTACATCAGTGTATAAGTGTTCATTAGAATTCAAATAAAATTAATTAAATGACTCAAACTTACGCTCGTCAGCTCTCAATGACTTGGCGTTAACAGCTGCAAATGACTCTTTCCTCTACCAATCATAAAGAAACAAAACACAATAAAGTCTCTGTAAACACACGACATATTGAACATAAGATTTTTAAGGAAATATGAAAATACACTCATAAACATTTACTGTCACGGTTGATGGGTTTGTGTGTTCTTTCTGTATGTTATGTGTTATGCCTTGTGTGTTGTCTTGTGCGAGGGTGTGTGATTTGTTTACCTTTTGTGTGACGGCGTGCTTACCCTGCTGAAAAATCCAGCTTAAACCAGCCTAGGCTGGTTGGCTGGTTTTAGCTGGTTGACCAGCCTGGTTTTAGAGGGGTTTTGGCCATTTCCAGGCTGGTTTCCAGCTATTTCCAGCCTGGTCTTAGCTGGTCAGGCTGGGAGATGACCAGCTAAAACCAGCTTGACCAGCCTAGGCAGGCTGGGAGCCCAGCCAAAGCCAGCCATGTCCAGCTTAAACCAGGCTGGTCAGGCTGGTTTTAGCTGGATTTAGCTGGTCATTTTCCAGCCTGACCAGCTAAGACCAGGCTGGAAATAGCTGGAAACCAGCCTGGAAATGGCCAAAACCCCTCTAAAACCAGGCTGGTCAACCAGCTAAAACCAGCCAACCAGCCTAGGCTGGTTTAAGCTGGATTTTTCAGCAGGGTTCTATCAGCTGACTTAATCATCCTCCAGCTGATCCTTGTTTGCTGACTATATATTCAGCCTGTGGTTACTGCTGGTTATCAGTCCGTTGTTTGTCCTTGTTCCTGTCTATTGTTCCCCAGATTCCCCCGCTGTCCGTTGATGTCTTCGTGGTGACCTGTGACTTTCTTTTGTTGTTTGCTTTCTTGTCGCCAGAGCATCCTGTGGTATCCTTTGATACTTCTTCCTTTGTTCATTATTAAATTTACTTGCTTTTCGATCCTCTCTTTCTAAGTCTCGTGACATTTACATTCAATAAAGTTGGAACAACACTCATGTTTTCTTTATGTCACACTGGACCTTTAAATCTCTACTCTCCAGTGCTTAATTTGTGAATCACGAGGTCCCGGAACAAATCGGGGTAACGGGTCCAGCATGCTACCTGAGGTGGATGTAGAGGTGTCGCATATGAAAGTGGATGGGGAGGAAGGAAACGGGGCATTGGATAGCGGAGGGGTGTCGCAGACGTAAGTTAAGAGCCTGGGGCGGGATTTGGTTGTCGCGGAGGAAAGTGAAGAGGATTGGGTAGTTGTGGAACAAAGTGAAAGTGAACAGCGGACGGGTGAGGAGGGGGATCGGTAATATGAGGTGCCAAATTAAGCCCTGCTCCTCTCCCGTTTCAATTACATGGCTTGAATTAGGATGAACACCAATATCGCACTTAATATTACGAAATTAATGATTATATGTCAACACTTATGCTTTAGCTTGGGTTCCCTTCACAATGCTTGTTTTGGAAATTGTGGCAAAAACAACAAAATCCACAGCCATCCGAACATAAATCACCATGAAAAAGACTTTTTAAGTCACTGCATGCATGTTTTGCAGAATATTTGACGAGTTAACGGACATTGTTGGCCTTTCTCAGTCTCACAGCAAACATTTACACTGCATGGAGAAACCTTGCGCTGCTCATTAGAGCTCTTGCATGACTTTGCTCAATTCACTTAAAGCACCAGCTTAGTATTAGTCACAACATGAGAGAAAATTGTGATACTGCTCACATTATGTTATGTGCTAACACCAGTGTGTCAATAACCTTTTTGTGTTTAACAAAAACAACTTCTTTAACACACCTGAGTTTTATTAGACCTGGGCTGTGTTTCACCAAAGACTCTAGAGTATACAAGCCATTTCACTCTTATAGTTTTGAATGGGGAAATCTGCAACGCTCACTAGGTTGAATAAAGCCCCACCTACTAGTACAGGAGCCAATCAGTGATCACTATACCCTGATGTTTCTCTGGGGGAGGGCTTGGTCCAGACGTGTGATTTTACGACAGTTTTTGTGATCAACAAACATTCTGGAATCTCAGTGAATACTTGCTTCACAGACATGAGAAGTACATCCACATAAATCCTGAAGTCTGAACTTTTAAATGAACCAACTACACTAATCTATATGAAACAAACGCGATCTACAGTCCATCCTGTCAAACGTTCATCACATGACAGCAACTACTCGAATGCCGGCAAACTTGTAAACAAAGAGTTGCTGTTTTGTCTGGAATAGATTCGCCATCAAGATCAGGTTGTGAATTTAGAAGAGCAGCGTGATCAGACGATCATTATCCAGAGCAGTGTTTCCCAACCCTGTTCCTGAAGGCACACCAACAGTACATATTTTTAATGTCTCCCTTATCTGACCCATTAATTTCAGGTTTTGGAGTCTCTTCTAATCTTCTGATGAGTTGATTCAGGTGTGTTTGATTAGGGAGAGGTTGAAAATGTGTACTGTTGGTGTGCCTTCAGGAACAGGGTTGGGAAACACTGATCCAGAGAATGATAATGTGTAAAACAGCCATAAATGAGGTTAGTGTCGTGATCTCGTTCTTTTTTTAATGTGTATGCGCATTAGCTAGGGCAACCTGAAAAAATACCGATTTTTTGTTTGATTCTAATGTTTAGAAATGAAACTTATGAGACAGTTGTTGCTTAATTTTATTGGTGGTTCCAAATATGTAATATAATCATAAACTTGGCAGTTTTAGAGAATATTTCCACATTCAGACAGAATGCCCATGTGACATTTTAAAGATGACCGCGGAGTGAAATGACTAGCCTTAATGGGACTTTGGTTCCACTCAACTTTTAGACATGCATTTGTGAACTTCCCTTCCCTTGTATCCTTGAGGGAATCCCCGCCTCCATTTTAAGGTGAGATTGCATTTATCAAGTGAATGAGGGGAGCTTTCATGGACATACCTTCGACTCCTCGGTTATACCAGAGGGAGTGAAATGGCTTCATATGTCCACTACAGCACCTATACATCCCAGAATGCAATTCGACTGTGATGTCACAACAGTGTAGTTCCCAAGTACCTAAGGGTTTAGGGCATTTACACACTTGTGTATTGTAATCAATAATGTATATCCGAAAGAAACGAAGGGAAGTTAGTCAGAATTAGACTGGAATGCAGCTTTAGTAAGAGCTTGATTCACTGGTTCAGGTGTGTATAATAGGGGTTAGAGCAAACTCTGAGCTAAGGGACTGAGTTTGGGCACCCCTGGTATGTAGGTTTCATAATATATAGAGTTCTCAATAAATTGCTATTCTAAAAGATTGTCTATACAATCCAATATTTTATTTTCAGACTTGCATCTGAAATGCATGATACATGCATAACAGCATAATAAATAATCCTTACAAAGAGACAAAGACATACAAAAAAATAAACAATTCATTTTACACAAGCCTTATTCAGCTCCAAGACAGCCTGATGTACAAATGTCTTTTTTAATTTCACTTTATTAAAACTTGAGACTCTAAATCGACGTTTAGACTTTAATGGTACAAATTCACGATTCAACACATGTCTAGGGTTGGAAATAATGTTCCTTGCCAGCCTTGTGAGGTTCTTGTAAATTGAATGGTCATATAATTTCTCAAGAGGCTTTCCTACTATCTCTAAACAGATTTTAATCTGGTTTATCAACTTTGCTTTTAGACTTACAGACTCATAAACCATACAGAATTACAATCCTACAGAACACTCATAAGTACATACATAAAAAAGGTTCAAGAATCTTTTTTGATGCTCCAAAAGATCTAAGACAACGCAAAATAATAGATTGCTTGTTTTATCTTGTTACACACACTCTCAATATGATCTTTCCATGAAACTTTGTTGTCTACTATTACACCCAAATATTTATATTTTCAACCTATCTGATGTTTACATTATGTAAAACTACTGGATTTGTAGATATCATAGACATTGTGGACCTGAACACAATTTCCTCCTTTTTTCTAGGTTAATCACAGGAACATTTTTGTCACACCACTCCATAAGTTTATTCCCACCTTGCTGGTGCAATCCGGTAACAT